>NW_004524599.1:12174386-12202888 GCF_000260255.1 Octodon degus
GAATATGCTGCTGGGAGGTGGGGCTTGGATGGAGGCAGTAGGCTGATGGGAAAATAACCTGGAAAGCTGTGCTCTTTTCCTCAGTCTGTGTCTGTTTGTCTGTCTGTCTGTCTGTCTGTCTGTCTGTCTGTCTGTCTCTCTCTCTCTCTCCTCTTCTCTTCTCTCTCTCTCTCTCTCTCTCTCTGTCTGTCTCTCTCTCGATACAGAGAAACCCAGAGTCTTCACCTTCACACTGGGCTATGTCCCCAGCCCTTTTATATTTTGAGACAGGATCTCTCTTTATCATTAAGTTGCTGGGGCTGAGCTTCAGTTTATAACCCTCCTTGCTCACCCTCCCGGAGAGCTGGGAGTGTAAGCTTGTGCTGCCCCACTGCTACGTCCAGTAGGCAATTCCTGAAGGAAACCCAAATTCTCAGTATTGCTCTCCAACCCCAGAGCTCAGCTTTTCCCACGTTTTTTCCTGATGATGAGAACCTTTGGGGCTGTCATCTCAGGATGACGAATGGACTAGATGAATCCATGCTAGTGAAGACCCGTAGGTATCTTTGATCTGGACCAAAGATGGAAGCCAGAAAATGCAGTACCATTGTCTTTCCCCTGCCTTCTTCAGAAGGCCTTCTGTTTGTAGCAAGGTCTTACCCTGTGACCTGTAGAGTGTGTTTGGGAGAATTCTTGCATGAAGACCTTTTTATTGCACCCAGATTCTGAAACCAGCACAGACACTGAAGAAGGCAGGCTGACTACTTGACCATTCCCTCCTGTTCATTGAGGTGACTTCAGAGCAGGCTGTTGAGCAGACAGGCCCAGGGACCTCCTCCATCTTTCCACCAGCAGCTCACAGCATCTCTGTTCCATGAAGAGCTGATCAAAGAGAAGCTTAAGAAGAGAAGCAGAAACTTGAATTTGGAGGATGCTGACAAATCTGATAAAGCCAGATCCTCAGGGAAGCTGCTGTCCTTTGGCTGGCCTTGTGAAGACTACAACTGGATGACCATCGCCAAACCACTGCCGCATGCTGAGTTCATCTGCCCTTGCCATGACCCTGCTCCCTAAATGCCTTGGACACCTCTGTAGACATTGCTACAGGCCCAGACAGCGAGTGACCCTCAGTGTATCTTGTGCACTATATTTCTCTATCTATGGTGTCGAACACCATCCCTGCTCACATCAGGGCGTAGTAATTGCCACTGATGGATCCAGCACAGACATTTCTTACCTATGTTTGTGAAGCCCTTGCTAACATCAGAAATTTGATTTGAAATTTGATTCGTGGCTGGTGTGAGGCCTGTGACTTAGTGCATGATTTAGAGTTGTGGGGTGACAAGATGCTCTTACCTGTGTGTGTAGTATCTCTTCAGTATGAAGATTTGTTGTGGCCAGGTACATTACTTCTTGTTTGGGTTCAAGAGCCATCTTTTTGTGTGCCTTGTTGTCACCCATCCTGGGTAACTGTATCTCTCTGTCAGTCAGTGTTTTTGTAAGTCTTCCAGCTTTTGTGTTAAGTGACACAGATACGTGGACCACCCCACCTTTGCAGCTCCCTAAGGCCGTGGATTCAGTGGCGGCTGCCCTGCCAGCCGTGAAGTTGCAGCGTGCATCATGTGTCTGTTCCCTGGCTTCCTCTGACTCTCTCAGAGTCACTGTTGCACCTCCTCAGTGCCTCCACCACGGGGCAGAGCAGGCAGCAATCTATTTCCCAGCCATCTTCCAGCGTCGTGGCTGACACACTTCTAACAAACAAAAAGTTACGAAAAAGCAGAGCAAATTTATCTGACCATAGTGTTACACGATGCCACACATGGGAGTTTTCACACGGAAGACTCGAAGGCCCAGGGTGAATTATCCTTTTTTTTCCATTGGCACTGTGGATTGAACCCCAGGCCCTTGCACTAAGTTACATCTCCTGTCCTTTTTTTTTTTTTTTTGAGACAAGATCTTTTTAAGTCACTAGGTTGCCCCCGCTGGCCTCAAACTTGTGGTCTTTATGCCTCAGCCTTCCAAAATTCTAGGAGTCAACTGTTTTTATGCTTAGGCTCAACAAAGCCTCAACAACTACATAGGAATATGATTTGACCATAGAAGATGTAATCTAATAGAACAGACATTAAGACAGTCAACCCAGCAATACTGTCTGGTGGGATTCTCGGGACCTCTCTGTCCTGCCTTCCCTCTTCCTGGTTGTGAGGCAGGATCTTTGCAAGAACAGAGGTCTTATGACTTGTATCTAACAAGGTAGGCCTGACATTTCTGCCAGGTCTTATGCAGAAATGGAGAAGAAGGTAGACAATATTTTTAGGTTGTTACGGCTGGCTTTGGGGTGAAGGGTTCTGGTTTCCACCACCTGCCTTGGAGCAGAATTCTAGTGTCAGTGCCTTTCCCTGGGAAAGAATGAAGGGGAGACAGGAGGGCAGGAGAAGGTTCTAGAGAAATGCTGTTTCCAAGCCTTTCCCGAGGCCTTCACTTTGAGACATGGCCTTCTGAACCCCAACACCACAACTGCCAGTGGTACCCAGAGCACGCACGAAAACGTGAGTGCTAACTCATCCTCTGGCCCTGCGGTGTGCTGCTCTCAGCTTTATGGGGGAAAGATAGGAGAACACATCTTTTAACCAAGCTTCTCTTGGCTCTTTAGGCTCCCAACTCCTGGGGTGCTCTCTTTTCACGTTGCCTCCCTGCAGAGAGCACAGATGGGGTGGGGGACTCGTGGGTAGTGCAGCCAGAGGGGTCCCCCTCAGCAAGGAGTGTCCGTCTCTCTTCTGGCTCAGCCTAGTCCCTGGGAGAACATGGCATTGTCACTCCGTCCTTTGGAATAGAGTGGACCTGGGCTGGAAGGGCTACTTGGCAACTTGGAGTGATGGCTCCAGGCCCTCAGGGGATGGATGGCCTGCCAAGTGGCACAGAACCTGGAGTCCTGTCCATAGCTGCCTGTCCCTACTCCATCCTTGAGTACTTCAGACTGGAGGAGGAACCCAGAGGAGGATCTCAGATGCTCCTAAAGGCCAGGGCCTGGGTTTGATCATGATTAGTCCAGAGCCCTGAACATGTGCGGTGCCTGACGGGGGTGAGTTACCCCAAAGTGCTATGCCAGCCCCCCAATATGACCATGAGTATGAGTAGAGTGGTGAGGGACAGGAAAGCTGGGCTGCCTGCTCATGAGACTTGGCCATGGCCTGTAGTCCTGCCTGGGCTGGACCTTGAATGTGCACCCTGTACCCTGGGATGCATCTCAACCTGTCACTGACCCCTCCCATCTTAGGGCACCACCAGGTCCTACAGCTCCAGCGGCAGATGTGTTTGCACTCCTATTGGGGTCAGTTGGTGGCTTGCACCCCTCTGGGTAACCCGGTGTGTGGACACAAGCAGTATTCCTGCATGTGGAATTGAGGTGAAAGGGGTACACCTGGCCGTGGCTCCCTGCTTTGTGGGAGGGCATGTGGCACTTTGGCAGAGATATTCAGAAAGGTTCAGAAATGTGCTTGACTCTCGGAACCCTGAGAACTTCATTAAAATGCCGGTCTCTGACTCTTCACAGGGTTTATCTCCCACCCTCTCTGGTGCATCTGCTTACCAAGGTCTTCAGTTCAATAGCCATCTTTGATTTAGTGCATCTAGTCACCAAGATGTCCAGATGCTCTATGGGAAATTCAGGTGGTTCACCTACCTTCTGGCTGTGTCACCACAGAAAGCACCAGAGCTCACATTGTCCTGAGATGAAGTTCTAACTGAATTTTGATGGTCTTTTTTAGTCAGAATGGAAAAGACTTTATCTCCTATGCCAATGGCTGCATCCTATGTGCTCAAGGACAGGATCTAGCAGATGTCAAGTGTGTCACCTGCAATGAATCAGTACTGTTGCCCTTAATCCTCCTGCAAACCATAGTCATTCTCCAGGAGTTATCTTCAGGGATGGGGCTAGTGGACCCAAAAGTTGTTAGGTCAGGACTATGTTCAAAGTTGAACTGTGTCACCCAAAAGATGTTCTTCTGAGATCCTAATACCGTGTGCCTGAAAATGGGGCTAGAGGTGGAGACAGTCATTGCAGACCTCATCAAATAAGATGAACTCATAGGGTGGCTTTACTCCAAGAGGACTGGACTCCATAAAATGGTGAAATGTAGGCTGCCACTTACTGGGGCAGAGACCATGTGGATTGCACAAGACAGTACCTTTGTGGGTGCTCCAGGAAGGGTGGCACATTTGTGGTTTATCCCACTCTAGGCCAAAGCACAAGGTCACAGTAGGATTTTCTGCCCTTGACACATGCTCATTCCAGTACAGAAAGTTGTCTCTGCAATGAAATCTTATGCTCAAGTGTGGGCTTTGGGATCCCGAAAACTCTTTGTTGAGATTTTCAGGGCTTACTAATTGGCAGCTATGTTCAGTGAGTAAGTTCCTTAGCTTCCAGGTATTATGTCAGGACATTATCCAAACAGTGCAAGGCAAAACTTAGGCTCATTGGGAAGACATCCATTTTCTTGGGCTCTTTGCCAGTTTTTTATTTAGGGAAGTAAAGGGCGGAGGCTCTGGTAACCATGGTGAGGAGAAGAGGAAGCTGGGTGTGTGTGGAAACAGTGGGGCAGTGGCAGGGGTGGGGAGCGAAAGAGCTGCTGCTCCATGGGGTGGAGGGAAAGGTGTGTGCTTCTCTGCGTGACTCACAGGGCTGCCCTGCGTTGAAGCCAAGCGACAGGCAGGAAACACTATCCTAGGGCACTCAGCCACACACTTAAGATTTGAAGACGAGAGTGAAGAGGAAGGGAAGGAAAAAAATTCACCTACTTCTTTCTCCTTGACCTTCCCAATTTATCAGACTTGTCTTGGGCGTCTCTCTGTAGAATGGAAATAGATTCTCCTCAGAGCAGCCTTGTTGGGGTCTACAGAGACATTTGCTCACACACACATACATACATGCACCAACACACAAACATATATGCACACACATACACACATGAACACACGCTCATGTTTTTGGTAGTGTTGGGAAGAGGCTTGGTGGAGGTGTTTCCAGGAAAGCTATGTGGTGTGGCAATAGCTCACCAGCTCACCTACACCCACATGCATGCAAACACACACACCACACACATGCACGCGTGTGCATGCATGCTCATGCACACACATAGTGCCTGACAATGATGCCATCTTATGGTTTTATTTAATATTTTTTCATGCTTCTCTCTCCTGATTGTTGCCCACATGCCCATCGTCAACCTTTTAATGCCAAGGCAAGGGGATTTTCATTTTTCATAATTTTCAGGCCTGGAAACCTTTGGTCTCTAACAGCTATTGGAAGAGAATCCTATTTATCTTTGACAGCTGCAGGAAAATCTGTTCTAACCCTGATCTTTCCTTTAAGGAATGAATTTGTGTCAGATACCTTTTTTTCAGCCCTGAGGATGGAGCCCAGGGTGTCTGCATTGAGAGGCCCAGCTCTTTTCTACTTCATATACTTTTCTCTCAGTACATCGACTTGGTCTTGTGACATCACTGAACTGCCTGGGTTGACTTGCAAGCCTTCTGGCCCAGCCTCCCAGAGTTCTGGAATTAGAGGCAAGCACCACCAAGCCTAGTATGAATGCCTTTCTCAGCACAGGCTGTAAGAGCGCATGATGGGAACTTGGTTAAAAATTAGGATGGGCATATTTTTCTTATGATTTCTTTCCCATTATTCCTGTGTGACATCTTCATGTTCTTTGTTTTTATTAATTATTTCATATCAGACTGCTTCTGTATTTAAAGAGTTAAGTGCTGTGTGTGTGTGTGTGTGTGTGTGTGTGTGTGTGTGTGTGTGTTTGAGGAGGGGAAAGAAAGGAAGGAGGGGGAGGAAGATAAATATATTAGAAGAAAGGCAGAGTTAGGATAAACCTTGCGGGGTCAGCAGCTGCCTCCCTGGTTGATGCATGCTGCAACCTGGGAAGGGCTTTCCAAAGTAGTGCTCCAGGGCCTCCTGGCTGGGCTGCAGTACACCTGGCAGGCAGAGCTGTCACCCTGGGGGACCTGTCCAGAGGCCCAGGGTCTGCAGAATGAACAGAAGCTGCTTGGGATGCCTGTGACCAGGAGCAGGAGCTGTGCTGTGGGCCGTGCTCTTGCCTGGAGGGGGCTGGGCATGGGAAGGGGCATGTGGGAGTCCCTTGGGCAGAGCTGCGGCAGGAGTGGTGGCAGTCCACCAAGGGATGATTCGGGGGTGCTTGTCTGGCCACTGACTGGATGGCTGCAGGTCAGAAGGGCAGGGTCTGGAGGAGGCGGAGCTGTGGAGGGCAGAGGAAGGTCAGGAGCAGGAAGTGATCGCCTGGATGAGGGTAAACTTCTAGACACAAGGAACTGAGAGTGGCCTAGAGTTCTTTGGAGAAAAGAACCAGTCTGTCACACTCACTGCCAGTGTGAGGGCAACACGAGGAGAGGGATTTGGTGCCTCTTACAGGTGAGACTAGGACTAAGATCCTCACAGGGTCATGATTAAATGCAGAATTGGGACATCGTAGGCTGTCTTTCCACATGGGTCTATGTCTGTAAATTTATGCCCCTGTACACTTGTGTATATCACATATCTGTCATGGACGGAATTGTTTCTGCTCCCTGCCCCTCAAATCCATATATCGAGGCCCTCACCTGCCCTACTTCACAAGGTGACTGTACCTTGGAGTTAAAGTCATTAAAGAGAAAATTAAAGTAAGCTGAGATCATTAGAGAGGATGTAATCCAGATCTGACTGGTGTCCTTAAAAGAAGGGAGGATCAGCACTCAGATGCCCACAGAAGGAACCCGGGGGCAGGCATGGGAGGAGGTGGCCTTGGACAGAAGGGCACTGCTGGTCCCGGACTTCAGCCTCCAGGCCTCTGAGGAGGGACTCTGTGGCTTCACCCTCCAGCTGTGCTATTCTGTTGTGGCCGTGCTAGGAACGTGACACCCACGTCTCTATGTCCAGAGTCCTATTTAAATATCTGCAGCCACATACATGTGTGCGCACAGTTTTGCCTGCACCTAACGAGTGATCTCTGGCAGTACAGCTGGAGAGGAGACTGCTGGGCAAGCCAGGTGCTGAGCGCTGCCGCTTGGCGGCGCAGCAGCCCGGCGCGCACAGGTCGCCAGCAGTGGGGATTGTCTTTTTTTTTTTTTTCCCCCATAATTTTATTGAGGGACAAATAGCAATGAGACAGTTTCAAATCAAATTGGTATGACAGTTTCAATAATTAACACACTGCATACTCTCTTCCTAGAGGTTATTTGCTGTAAAAGATGCAGACATGATATCCTATTTATAAACACTATTACAACAAATCCCTCTATTCGTTGAGAGAATGTAATTATATATCTATCCTAACCATTTTTAATACACAGATACAAAATGGACATTCATCTGTATCCCCTTTTTTGTTTAGTTCTGTCATTTGAATATTATAGGTGTGTTAACTCAGCAAAATATTCTAAAAGAGTCCAGTAGTCCATAATAGTATTGGGTCTTCCTCTTGACTGTCAGTATCAGAAATTGTTGATCTGAGTCCCCTACAGCTCAATATAACACCATGGCTTTATTTCTTATACTTCGTTTTTATACTTTTCTGCTGGATGGTTAAGACCAAGGTAAAGCAGGACCTATGCAACAAGAGCTGTAGCTTTTGGGTCTGATAAGGTCAGTGCAATCCTCTCAAGATTTATCCTGAGATCCTGTACCTCAGATTGTAGAACCTTTGTCAGTGTCAGCCATGTGGATGAGTCACGGCCATTGCTTGGCCAATGTGCTCTCTGTGAAAGCCTGAGAGATGTTTTCTCTCCATGTGACTCTCCTTAGGCACACTCTACATCATTGATCACTTTCCTCTTTGGCCCCATAATCTCCTTGATCAGAAAATTTGGGACACTACTGAGTTACATGACATTACAATACAAGTTCTCATATGTCCTGAGTCTTTTTTTTTTTTTTTTTTGGTGGAACCAGGGATTGAACTCAGGCCCTTGCGCTTGCCAGGGAAGTGCTTATTCCACTGAGCCATCTCCCCAGCCCCCTGAGTCTTAATTGACCTTGGAAGGCTAGGGCCAAAACTTTGGCTTTCCTTGCAGCCCTTCGTTTTCTCTAATTTTGGTCTGCAAACTTAGGTTGTTAACCCTCCAGAGGAGAAGCTTATTGTTATTACCATACAACCTAGGCTGTTAAGCTTAACCTCACTATCTGTCTGAATATCAAACATCTTAGGTATAACATGGAACAGGTATCTTTCATCAAGTATTGATATGTTGAACTTTAAGTCCCTATGGAAGGTGGTTGCGATGACTCATTCCATCTTCACACTTAAGGAGTTTTCCAAGGTCTAATGCACAGCACACCCTGTGCACAGCTCACTGCCTCGAAATGCACCTTGGTGGCTTCAGGTCAGCAGGGTAAGACACAGAGAGCATCTCCTGACATTCTCACTGGAGGGGCCTCTATACACCTGTGTTTTATGAGACCATGAAGAAGCAGTTATGCCTGAAGGCCAGTCAGCTCCCCCATGTGGTCCTCAGCTCAGTGGGGTGCACTTTATGTCTTGCATGCTCCCTGCCCATCTTGGAGCCTAGGGAGGGAGAAAAGGAAGGCTGGGCGCTGTTCTGCCTTGACACAGGAGCGCTGTCCCCAGGCTGCTGCAGAAGCTGCTCAGGTAGGTGATGGCTCCCGTGTCTCTGGGGGTACAGCTGGTCTTACCCATCTCCAACTCTTCTGCCGGAGCTTGGTGAGTAGAAAATGGTCTTAAAATTAGGAGTGGAAGGACAGGGATTTTCCTTAGGCTATTGTGGGGTTACTGTGGCAGTCAGGGTGTATAAGGGAAAGAATTTAATACAAGACACATAATTTGTAGGATTATTGTATATTATTCACCTAAAGAATCAAATGCAAAAGAGTGAAGGAGATCTGTCCATGCACTAGAGAACAAGAGAAGCCACCTGATGGCCTGGATCCCATGGCAATGTCCTGCATGAGTCCAGCTGCAGGCCTAGAGTCCATGACAGTGTCTCATTCCGGCCTGCTTCACGGATCTGCACTGGGAAGGCCCAAAGGTCAGTGGTGGGAGCTAGGAAGTCTGTATCAGTGGAATGAAGGCTCTGCATCAGCAGGCTGAGGGGTCTGCACTGGAGCCCAGAAGCAATGTTCCTGGTAAAGACCAGCACTCCCTGAAGAGAAGCACAGCCATCCTCAGAGAGAGTGAGGTCCCAAGCTCCTCTGACTATCAGAACAGCTGAGGAGAACCAACAGCACAAACTCTTCCCCTTCAGTCTCTTTTTATGTTGTTGGTAAAACCCTCAGGTGAGCCTCCCACACCCAGCACCACACTGACTCGGTTACAAGTTGACCATTAGTTAATCTACCATATTTGCAATCTTTGCTTTGTGTGGAAAGAATTTTAAAAGCAAATGGGGAAAACTATGCAACCTTCACACAAAAAATAAGACAACTTTCAAAATTTTTCAAAAAATTTGTGGGGGTGGGGTAGGGAGATAACTCAGTGGTCTAAGCACCTGCCTGGCAAGTGCAAGGACCTGGGTTCGATTCCCAGTACTGCATGCCATGCTGGCCATGCAATCCAGTGTGCTGTGCTAGCCCTGAAACCAGTCATGGCATGGTGGAACAGGCCTGTAATCCCAGTGCTAGGCAGGCTGAGACACAAGGATCACTTCAAATCTGAACTGCGTAGCGAGACCCTGTATCAAATAAATAAACAAATAAAATTTGTAAAAAAATCTTCTTTTACTGGTGATTATAAAAATAGGAGGAATTAAAAAATAGCAAAACTGGTATTTAATGGCTTGTTATAATTTAAAACATTAGAGACACTGAGAAGTAGTGTTTGGTTTAATTAACTTGTTTTCATTAAAGGTCAATTTTGTTGACATTATTGTATTAGATAGCCCAGCCTGGCTGTGCGGACATAACCGGGACACCTACTCTACCTTTTCAAGCCTGACTCTTAGATGGTGTGCTTCACAGAGTGCTTGGAAATCTCATGTGAAAACCCCACCAAAGTGCTGCCTCCCCCACACTCTTCACATGAGGAGGCAGAGACGATTGGCCTCCAAATCTAGAATGCAAAACGTGAACCTAGAATTTGGGGTGCACAATGCTGACCTAGAGTCTAGACCGTGTGACTGGGTTCTGGCCGGTAGTTTGGCCTCCAGCTGTAGTGTGCAAAATGTAAACATGGAATCTAGACTGTACGATGGCGATCTGGAGTTCAGAAGGAAAACTGTGAGCCCAGAGGCTGGAATCTCGAATGTCTCCCTGGGGACTGGCCATAGAGCCTCAAACACGAAACAAACTCTGCCAATAGCATCTCTCCTCACAGAGGCAGACAGCAGACAGAAAGGAGTGGAAGAAACATCTGTGCTGTGTTTCTTCTCCTGCTAAATTCTCCAAACAGGTAAGTCATCCTGTTATGAAAACTGCTAATATTATTTGAAAAATTTTATTCTGTTTTTGATTGACATGAATTTATCGTGCATATTAATAGGGTACAGTGCAATGTTTCAGCACATGCATACTGCATAATTAGCATAATTAACGTTGCTTTCTTGTCATTTCTTCGTGTTTGGAGCCCAGGTCCTCTTTTCTTGATCTTGCCACTTTATAGCTGTGATGACAGACCGTTTAGAGACCAAATGCACAAACAGCAACCTGAATGGCAACGTGCCAACACCGCAGTTAAACCTGAATACCTAGGTTTTAGTTTAGTAAAAGCAATCTTTTGTTTTAAATGAAAACAAAATAACAGAGCTTTCAGGGTTACAAACAGCCTGCTGCAGCATGCATGCCCCGGGTTGGCCACCATTGGTCTATCCAGTAGGTTAAGTTGAGCCCTAGTCAACCCACTGAGTCTTGGAACACCAGGACTGTTTTATTTCTTTGTAAAAATTTTATTGAGAGTAAACTGAACAGTGCTGGTGTTCTCATAAAATGTACAATATGGACCAAGCTTCTTCTCTATGGCTTGGTGAATTGTCACATTATTTTCTAAACTAGGTCCACTTCTCACATTTATCCTTTCTACTCCAATGCCTTGAAATATCTCCAAGATTCCTGTAACATACAGCGTTTTCTTTGCCTGCATCTTTACCCTCAGTCAATCTAGCTATACATCCAGAATCTTTTAAATACAGCAGTGCCCACAGTCCCTCCGCTGGCTATTTCTTCTCTAACTTCATTTATCTCTGGTTCAACTTGCATATCTAACATCATCAATTTTTGTGTATTTTGTGACACTTTCATCTTTGTTGAAAGAGTCCCTCTTTAGAATAGCTATTGACATCGAATGTCTTGTGGCTTCATCACTGGGAGCCAGGGAGGTAACACGATTGTACCCTTTGCTGTCATGTCTTGTAGCAGAGGTGGTGTGACCTGTAACCGATGAACTTTGAAGGAATGAGGTGGTTTGTCAAGGACTGTAGTGTGTTTCTTATTTACACAATGATTCGTGACACGAATATCAAGCAGCAGAGTTTGCAGTTTATGCAGTCGCCCACCATTAACCTACCTTGGTAACTGGAATTGGAACTGTGTTGGGTGGTGGGGAGAAGTTACCTAACTTCAGTTACACAGGGTAATCGAAATTCTTGTTTTTGGAAAATACACAAGTTAAGCACCCCTGAATATTTCATATTGTGGCGTGTGCCTGATAAATAGACAATATATTATTAATGAGGTTTTTCATTATTCTTGACCTTAAATTTTAGTTCATGCCGATTTTAGGTTGTTCTTGTATGAATGGGCTTTACTTCTTTAGGAAATCGCATTCTCATTCTCCACTTTGAATTCCTTGTTTAAAAATATATGTGCCAGGGAAGTTGGCTGACCTGGTGCTTTCTCCAGGTGCTTTTCTGGGGCCTCTGTCTTTCCACGTGGTGATTAGCCACAGGAGCAAGCGTTCGAGTTGAGGAAGCTTCAGGCCTCCTAAGAGAACTGCCCGTGCTAGCGTGTAGCAGGAGCCCTGGGCTGGGTCATGCTTTGTGGATTCGGAATTACTCTGATATTAAAATGTCTGTATTTTTAATCTTTTATCTTTTTATTTTTTTTGTGGCATATGGTACTTATTGATCAATGAGGTGTGAGTTGGCAGAGGTTTAAGTCCATAGTCAGCTTGCACCAAGGCAGGGTGGCAGGGTGCACCGCAGAAGAGAAATCGTCCATGGCCAAGCAGTGCAGGCGGAAGGCAGCCAGCAGTGAAGTAGCAAGCAGCAAGCATATCTTTTATTTTTAAAAAAGTATAAAAGAAGGGCTGGTCAGATAACTTAGCAGATTAAAGCACCTGCTTAGGCAGATGCAGAGACCTGGGTTTGATCCCCCGCATGTCCTACCAGCCCCACCTGCGGGGCATGCTGAGATGACTGAGACCGGGCATTGTGGCGCAGGCCTGTAATCCCAGCGCTTGGGAGCCTGAAAACAGGAGGACCAATATAGGTCCGATCTGTGTAGTAAAACCCCATAGACCCTGTAGTAATATACATAAAAAAATAAAAGTACAAAAATAAAAAAAAACTCTCTTAATTCAGTGAGAAGACAGATTTTTACTAATAGCATTTGGACAGGATATCATGTCTGCATCTTGTACTATGAATAACTACTATGAAGACAATAATATGCAATGTATTATTGTAACTATCCTACTAACCTGTTTTGAAACTGTCTCATTGCTATTTGTTTCTCAATAAAATTAATAAAAAAAATTTAAAAAGTGTGTTAGCTTCTCAGAAATGTGACAAAATATATGAAATAATCAGCTTATAAAGAGAAAAGCGTCTTTATGAAGACGCACAGTTTGGGGAAGTCTCACTCTCTGGGCAACTGGCTCTTTTCTTTTTGCATCTGTGGCAAAGCACTACACTGCGGTGGAAGCACACGGCAGGGAGAGTCTCTCGCCTCTTGGTGACCACGAAGCAGAAGATGAGAAAGTGACCAGGGTCCCACTGTTTTGCCAAGGGTGCATGCCCCGTGGCCCATCTGCCACCTCCTGAAAGCGCCACCATCCTGAAGCATTATGACCTGGTCATTAAGTCTTTCATGCCTCAGTGGCAGGCAGGCACACTGCAGTGACAGCCAGCATTTGGAGGCACATGTCTTTATGTCATTGGGCACCGTCAGGATTGTTCCGAGTATCAGGCCTGATCCCTGCTGTTCTAGGGCTCATATGGGATAAGCAGGCGGGAAGTACAGAGGCAGAACGGTTTGTGAAGCGGGGCTTCGTTCATTCGATGTGCATCACAGTGACCAGCCATGCGTCCCAGGGACCAACCACTTCTAAGAGACTAGAAACAATTGAAACTGGAACAGGAGCTGTTACCTGGGCAACTACCAAACTGAAGTGTCTGGCTTGGGGCATGGGATTTTCTCCTACAATACCTTGGCCTTTGGGAACACTTGTGAAGGTCTTAGCAGTGTCACAAGGTTAATAATCATTTTGCCGGAAGAGGCTTCAGGGGTTAGGGCTGCTGCCACAAACACTACAGATGGTATAGTTTGAAATCACAGGCACTTGGGGCTGGGGAGATGGCTCAGTAGACTAAGTGCTTTCCTGAAATCACAGGCACTCACTGGCTCATGGCTCTAGAGGGTACAGGTCTAACATCCAGGTGTGAGCAGGGCTGGTTTCTCCCGCAGTCTCTCTTCCAGCTTGCACATGACCACCTTTCCGGTATGTTCCCCTGGTGGCTTTTCCTCTGTGTATGCATGTCCCTGTGTTTCGCTGGCTAAATTTCCTCTTTGTTTATTTTAGTAATCTCTTTAAAGAGTCAGGATCCAGGTACACTGGAGCTCAGGAGCTGAGGATGAGCTGAGGATTCTGAGCCCAGCACATGAATTTTGAGAGTGGACACAATTCAACCCATTACAGGCAGTAGGAAAACCTGAAGCATTAATTTTAAGATGAATTCTGCTTTTAGAAATGTTGAAGAAAAGCCAGGCATGGTGGTGTATGATTATAATACTCTGGCGGCTGAGGTGGGAAGATCGCAAGCCCGAGCCTGGCCTGACCAACTCTGTGACTTTGTGAGACTGTCTCACCGCGCCCCCCACCCCCTCCAAATAACGACAAGAAGAGAAAAGAAGAAAAAAGTGGCAGAAAAAAGAAAAAAAGTTGAAGGAAAAGTAATGCACTACATTTATCAAACGTACCTAGCTCTGCCTCCTTTTGTACACGTCGTCTCCCTGAAGTAGCTAGGATGAGGCGATGGATCACGCTTCACACAAAATGCTGAAGAGACTGGGAAACAGAGTAGGGAAGAGCTCCAACATTTTGGTAAAATATAAATACTCCTATAAAAATAAGATTTTATTTGGGGTTCCCTGGGTGTCTAAATATACTTACTGAGACTGAACCACAATAGTCAGAACTCTTGGCTCTCAAAGATATGTATAACAAGGGCTGCTTTGTACTTGCTACTTGCAAAACAGTCCTCCCAGCATGGGGGTGGAGTCCTTCTTTCCCTGTGGTCCTTATTCTGTGGTGCTTTTTGGTGGCTACATCCACAGCAACGAGTTAGGATCCTTAGGTGATGGAGACCACTGTGAAGCGGCTCTGAGCAGGATTTAAAATTAACCGATTGGCTTTCCATGTTTACTCTTGGGTCTGTCTGAGGCTTAGGGCCCCTGTCTGGAGATGGGTAGTAGACTCATAATAAGTGAACCTCAATGAGTTACTGGTCCTGGCTGAGGCCTGTAGTGGCCTGTGAGAATGTGATGCCTCACAGGACAAGATGAGGCCACAGCTGAGGATGCCTGGCTCCAACCCAAATTAACTAGAGACTGTAGCTTCAGGTGTCAACCTGGAGGGAAGAGTCTTAATTAGCATAATTTATTACTAAGACAAGGCTTTGTACTGACTCTCAAGGCCCTGCTGGGTTCCCAAATGTTCCTCAGTATCCTCTTCCTTTGTTTGAAAACCAAATAAACACAGCCACCCAGAAAAGCTGTCTCAGTTTCCAGAGAATCTGGAATTCTGCTAGAGCATTTTGATCCTCCTGGAGCCCTAAAGTCATATGGCTTGGCTTTTTCATTTAAGTGATGGCCATCCACTCATTTGGAAGGTTGTAGGCCTGATCAGCCCAAGATACTTGGGGTCCACATGACCAAGTGTGTTAGCCTTTTGTCACAATACCAAAATACCTGAGAGAAATAGCATACATACACAGAGGGGTTTCTTGGCTCATGGTTTCATAGGTTCCAGTCTATGGTTACTTGGCCACGTTGTTTTTGGGCCCATGGTGAAGTGGAACATCATGGTGGGAAGGGACAGCGGGCAGGCTGGTCATCCCATTTGGCAGGAGGCAAAGAGAGATGAAGGAGCTGGGCCCCAGTATCTCCTTCAAACACACCCCAATGACCTCAATTCCTTCTACTGGGCTTCACCTTCCAATGGTTCTACCACCTCCCGGTAGTACCCAGGGCTGAGGCATGAGCTTTCCAGCACACTCAGGACCCACCCTTGAGGTCCTGTCTTGTTTTTTGGGACTTAGCACCGACCCCAGTTCACTTTGCTCTGAGAGTGCCTCATCTCAACTTGACCTTCCCTGAGCTTCCCACTGCAGTTCTCCTAGACCCTGGGTGGAAAACCTGCAGGACCCCAGGCAACACTCCTATATAATCACCTGCACATGGATGCCAAGGTGTCAGGCATTGGGACAGTGGCCAAGGGATAAGGGCTCCTGTCACATCCTTCATGTAGGCAATTCTCAGGTGTTCCCTGTACATTGCTGTGGATAGCCGGATGATCTTTCACTAGACATGGCTGGTGGTGGACTTAATCACATATTCACATTCTGAGCTTTCCTTCACTCCCTCTTGCTCCTAGCCTGTCTTTCCAAATAAGCTACTACTCTGCTGCTGCTGGGTAAACATGGACTAAGGCAAGTGGGGTCTCATAACAAGCCAAGTCTGAGACCTGGGTCTTTGGCTGGGACATCTGAAAAGGAGAGAGATGGGATGGGGTATTATAGAGAAAGTAAAGAAGGCGCAGTTCTAAAAAACAAAAAAAAGGAGTACCACTGCCCCAAGAAAGGGGAAATAACCTGTGTGGACCAAGGTATAGGGGTGGGAGGTGGAGAGAGAATTTCCCACTGTTCTTTTAAAGGCCTTGAGTAATGGTGGAAACCAGACTGTCAAGAATTTGGTTTGTTAAAGGGTAAGGCAGGAAATTTACCCACAATTTCCTCCAGTGATACTGAGTCATCCATCCATGTTCCATCCATCAACATCAGCATGTACAAAACAGCTACCTTTCCCAGGCTCTTCACCCATGCCCCACACCTAAAGGGAGGTTGCCATGACCCATCACAGAGGTGGGGAACCAAGGTCAAGTGAAGAGCTGATCTGCCAGAGCCATTACAGACAGTCTTTCAGAGCTCAAGATTGTACTTTGGGCTCGCTTCCCACTGGGACTGGGCCCCGCCTTTCATGGGAACCACCCCAGGGAAGGTGGTTTGCTAGGTTCCTGGAAGGCAGAGATTTGCAACTACATGCCTGGTGCTGGGAGTTCCTAGGGATGCAGGGCAAGGTTTCAACAGAGGAAAGGGAGGGGAAAGGAGGCTCACAATAGTGACTTGGGATTCTGCTCTGTCATTACCACTGTCTGCCCGTGACAGGATTTGCCACTTGCAGTAGAAGAGTCTTTGACTCTATATATAAACACCATGAGACAGGACTAAACTTGCCACTCCACAGATGAGAATCAGGGTCACGTGTTGTTCTTCAAAATGCCAGTTTATGGTCAAATGAAAAAACAAAATACAAAATACACAAACAAACATCCCCAAAACCCAGTGTCGACCTATTGTTGTGAGAAAATAGGAGAGCATTTGTACCCACCCGAGTTCCAGCGAAATATGCACAAGAACCTATTTCCACTTAGGTTTGTTTTTTCTCTTAGGTTGGTTCTGGTTGACTTTTGGCCTTGGGGCTGATGCCTGGGCTCCTACTGAGTGTGGGGATGGTAATACACTTGGCATTTGCTAATGACATTTACATGCATGACCTGACCTGTTGACAAGTCTTTGAGATGTGTGCCACACCATCTTCTTTCCTGACGAACAAGCCTGAGGCATGGGGTAGCCTGGGCATCACCAGGCAAGTTGAACAAGAAAGCCACTATGTGGGTCCAGCAGCGCCTAGGTTTGAGGCCTGTGCTGTCTCCGTGGCGCTGAACCTCTGGAGCTGCTTCATTGGACAAGGTCTTGCTTCCTGTATGGCCGAGTCACACTGCCACATTCAGAGTCCTCATCCGCAATGACCCCAAATTGTGGGCTTACCATCATTTTAAATGTATTTTTCCTCTTTTTAAAATTATAGATTTTCCTCTTTGCTAAAAGTTATCTTTGGAATTACTTTACCTGGAAGAGGCAGAACATGATAAGCTTGAGTCTTTTATTGATTCCCTGAAGGTCACTCTCAGTTTTTATTGCTCTGATATCTCATGCCTTGTACTCTGCTGGGAACTTTCTGGGAATATCAGAGAATGAATGTCAGAGATTTGGAGGGTGGAACACTTTTAAAATAAATATGGCTTCCCCAAAACTTTCCTCAAATCTCTCGAGGGCTGCTAGGACAACAGTGTTTGGAAAGACCTGTATCTAGAAAGGCCCTGAGCTAACAAGCTGGTCCACAGAATCAGATGCTGAATGCAGTTTAGGGAGCTTAGCCCATTTTTCTGTCTCTATTTCCCTTTTTGTGCATGCTGAAGAGTGACAAATGATTAGGCATTCTATGATATGAGAGGTCAAAACAAACTCTGAATATGTTTAAAAGAAAAATTCTAAAAGATGCAGAAACCTTGCAAGGCGGATTGACAGCTAACGGTCAACTTGTAACACCCAGCTGAAATGAATCAGCGTGGTGCTGGGTGTGGAAGGCCCATCTGAGATCATTGCCAGCAGCATAAGAAAGAGAACTGTGGGGCTGATGGTGTGCTGTTGACTCTCCTGGAGAAGCTTGCCATGCTGGCTTTCCTGATCTGAGCCCAGCTGTTCACATCATCAGAGGAGCGTGGGACCTGGCTGTCACTGAAGCTCTTTTCAGGGCGCTCAGGTCTTTACTCTGAGCTTTGCTTCCTGGCTCCAGTGCAGACCCCTCAGCCTGCTGGCACAGATCCTTCATCCCTCTGGTGTAGATTTTCTGGCTACCGTCACTGAGCTTTGGGCCTTCCCAGTGCAGATCTGTGAAGCAGGCCTGCAGGCGTCACTGCCACGGACTCTAGGCCTGCAGTTGGACTGGTGCGGGCATTGCCATGGGCTTTAGGTCTTCAGCTGGACTTGTGCAGGACATTGCTGGGGGATTCAGGCCCTCAGCTAGAATTGTTGCTCTCTAGTGTATAGACAGATCCCTTGTACTCTTGCATGTAACTCCTTGGATGAATATTATAAAATAAACCTATATATTATGTGTCCTATATTAAATCACCTTGCTTGCAAACGCTGGCTACAATACCTCACGACGTACATCTGTCCACATTCTCCCTTCCTTGCTCTTTCACCGCATACCAGCATGCCTCATGCTGACGGAGCCTGCAGGCCACTAAGTACAGGGTGCTAGTCTCACGTCTCAAGTCTCCATGGGCATCAGTCTGTTTCCGATGTATTTGTGGAAGAATATATGAACCATCTTGCCATCAAACTAGTTTTGAAATCTCATGGAAGCCTGCCAATGTTCTTCCAAGTTAGCTAAGAAACTGTATTGCCTCTGAGAGACGCTCCCCTATTATAAGGCTATGTTTCTGAATATATTTTTTGTTGACATTGTTTGTTACTCTTCCTGTTCGTTTAGAGAAAAACCCAGTAAATAATAAAAAGTGAGCAAAATTCCAATGCTTGCTTTATAATATGTAATCTAGGGATGAGAAAGTGCCTTTCTGGTTTGATTTTTTTGCTGAAGTACTGGGGATAGAGCTCAGGGGTGTTAAGCAATTGCCTTGGCCCCTTCATTATTATCATTATGTTTTTAAATTTTGACACAGGATTTTGGTAAGTTGCGGGGGGTGGGTTTAAGTTCACAGTCCTCCTGTCTCAACCTCTTGAGTATCTAGGATTACAGGAGTGGACCACTGTGATTGGCTGCCATTGGCATTAATAAACACATTGTGCTTCAAAAGCCTTGCCTGTTTGCGTCCATGTTGACTCGTGATTAGGAGTCTGTGGTTCCTTTAGTTCTCTTGGTTTGTCCCATGGCTTTAACAGTGAGTATACAGAATTTAAATATACAGTGTGCTTTTTTAACTTTATCATCCACACTGTAGGTCTATTTATTCATAGTATCTTTGGTATTAGAAACACAACTATAATACCATAAAGATCTTTCAGCTTCTGGCAGGCCCAGAGGGCCATGGATTTGGATTTTGTCACTTCCTCAGATAACAAATGCCCCGCATAAGAGATCCCCAGGCGGCTGTGGGATGTGGGTGGGGAGCAGTGTGCAGATGCACAGGGAATTGCATTCCAAGAAAGCAGAATGCAAGGGCTCCTAATTTAGGAGCAACTACCGTCAACCAAGTCCCCACGAAAGAAGAGCTCCTGGATCTGGCATCTGGTGCCTGTGGAGCAAACAGCCCCTCTCCCACTCTCTGTGCACCCCGATTCCCAAAGTAGAAACCAAGAGCCTCAGGTACTCCTCCATCCCACCCTGGGGGAGCCTAGGTTCCCTCCCACTTCTATTCTCCTTGCAGCCTGCAGCCCGTGCAGCCCTGTAACGGGCGCCTTACAGTTTGCTACTGTTGTCCTCTGCTGGGCCTCGGTCTTTTGGGTCAGGTGGCTCTTCTACTTTATTTTTATTTTTTACTTATTTTTGGCTTCTTTTTTCAGATGGGGATCTATGTATTCCAGGCTGGCCTTGAACTCACTGTGTAGCCCTTGCTGGGCCTGAACTGCCAGTGACTCTCTTGCCTCAGTCTCCTGCGTGCTAGGATGACAGGTGGGTGCTACCATGTCTGGTTATTCTGACAAACCTTTAAAGTACTTCCTCTACCTTAAAAGATCTTTAAATGGCACCCCTTAGCCTCAGCATAAGGTCAATACTCCTAGGCGGCTTCCCTAGCTGTCTATCAGCAGATTGGCCCTCTGCATACCTTCTGTCTCCTCTCTTTTCTGGCTCTCATCAATTCCCGGGCCTCTCTGAATGTGGCTTATTTCCCCCAGTTGTTCTGGGCTCTGTTGTCTCCGCACAGGGACTAGTGTGGGTTGCGCAGGCTTTTGAGGCCCTGCCTCACCCTAATGAGAAAACCCATTTCACTCCAGGTCAGAGCAGGTGCAAGGCCAGGCGGGGCCTGGGCAGCTGGGTAAAGGAAGCTGGCTTGGGCGGCAGCTGACTTGTCCTGCTGCAAGACGCTTTGGAACTTTGGCAGCTTCCGAGCAGATGGCCGGGCCCTTCTATGCCCGCCCTGCAGCCTGCGAGGTCATCTGGAACAGGTCTGGGTGGATGTCGACAAACCTGACTTGGTTTTTGAAAATAGCACAAGTTCCCACGAGACTGCAGGGCAGAACAAGGTCACCACGCGGCGGCGGGGCTGGCAAGGCCGGCGGATGGCACACCTGCTCCTCTTGTGCAGACACCTGGGGCGCTGTGAGCGCATTCTCAGGGTCAACAGGTGTGAAACTGGGATTTATTCAGACTGGCCCTTCCTTGTGTGGCTTCGCTGAGTTCCTCTTCCCTCCCGCCCTCCCTTGGCAGGCGCTTTCCCTCACCGCAGGTCAGGCAAGGGCTTTGCCTCTAGTTTCACGGCTTCTGATGTCCTGGAAGTCACCATGCTGATCGAAATCCGCAGCTGGCTTTCCCTGAGCCGTCATGGAAACAGAGGCCTGACCCCGGAAGATCCGGTCTGGGCGGCAGAGGCAGGGTCCTGCCTAGGAGCAGGATGTGGTGGTGCTGAGCGGCAAGGGCCCCTACAGAGCCTTTCCATGTGGACAGACAGGGCCACAGCAGGTGGGGATGCCGTGTGGGCAGACAGATTGCAGGATTCGGGGAGTCCGCTCCATGCCTCCTGGCTCGTGTGCGTGCCTGTGCATAGGGCGTGCATGTGTGTGCGTATGCTTGCGTGCATAGGAGCAATGCCTGAGATGAGGCCCCAGGGTCTTTTACCACCTGCAGCAGAGTTTGCTCCGCCTTGTGCCTGTACGCTCTGTTGTCACGCTCCCGGGCACACACTGAAAGTCAGCCCCTCAGATACCACCTCACTTCACTGTCACAGTGCCCTGCGAGGAGGTGTGCTGTCCCTGTCCCACACAAAAGGAAATGGAGATTCCAGAGCTTTCGCTGCTCCCCGAATCCCGAAGCTACGTCCCCTGGGCACCGCAGCGCCAGCGCTGTCTGCTGCGTGCTTCTCCCCCCAGGGTGGGGGTGGGGGCCCGGGCTGCACCCCTGCACAGCAAAGAAGGGGCTATGTCTAGCTGGTTTTTGCTGCAGGGAGAATACTTATTGAAGTCTTGGCAGCATCTGGGAGAATTTGGCAAGTGGTAAGGCACAAACATTCTTTATCTGCAGGATGAGGTTAGTTTCTGTTTGGGCCTGGGGTTTTTGAAAAAAAAAAAAAAAAAAAGGAAATCATTTTCCTAAGCGTCAGATTAGATCTAGAAATTGTTCAAGGGACGCTAAGTGGACAGACGGAGCATTAGGATTTTTGTCATTGGTTGTTACTGCCATCTGCTGGCTGAGTTTGTCAACTACACTGCATGGGCAAACTAAAGAAATGTCAGTTCTATGTGGTGTAAAAGGGAAATACCAGCGTTCTTATTTTAGAGTATTCATTGCTGCATTTCCTATTAACCATGATGAGGAAGCAGGCACAAGAATGAGCAATAAGGGGGAACTACCCGCTCAGGCCCTCCTCCTGTCCCTCTCTAGGACAGGAGCTTTCTTTCCCTCAATAAGTATATTCTGCTCATAAAAAAAAAAAAAAAGAACGAGGAATAAAATTACAGTGAGGGCACTGGGGATGGCGTTCCTCAGGTCAGTGTATTCCGTTCCTGAGCGTTGCCTTTCTCCAAAGTGATCCTTGCGTGGAGTTTCCAAGACTCCTTATGCAAATGTATGCAAACCACGCCAATTTCTTTGAAAAAAATGCAGTGCAAAATGAATTAAAATATGAAAATTGCGATATTAAATTGTAGAGTCTAAGGCGCGTCTTCAAAGGAGGCAGTGAGAACAGTGCCAGGTTTGGGGCTCGCCTCTGCCATTACTTTGCACGTAAGGCCTTATTCCCTAGAAATGTAGCCCCAGCACTGGGGAGGTTGAGGCAGGAGGCAGACAATGAGCTCAAGGCCAGCCTGGGCTACAGAGTGAGTTCAAGGCCAGCTTGAACTACATAGTGAGAACCTACCTTTAAAAAAATAAATCACCAAAAGGAAAAAAAAAATGTTAATTCTATGATAGATGTGGGATTATTACGGCACGCCTAATATTGCTTACCTTGGGAGACATCAAGTAGGCCTTTTCAGTTAAATTTTATTTTGGGGAGAGATCTATGTTATCTTTGATGCTAGAAGTGCTGAGGTTCATAGTGGGTGATTCTCACTTAGATAAAGGTCTGAGAAAGATTCTCACAACAGTTTCTCTTCTTCATTTTACAGAAAGCTAGGGGCCCACAGGGCCACTGTGCTAGGGGCCCACAGGGCCACTGTGCTAGGGGCCCACAGGGCCACTCTCAATGTGACCCTGACGACTGCCACGGGCTGGAGCACATGGGCAGCTTGTAACTCACGCAAGGCTACCTGACCACAGTGCGGATCAGGCTGTAGGTTCAGAAAGGAAAGAAGGAAGGAAGGAAAGAAAGGAGAGGTGAGGAGGGGAAGACAGAGAAGGCCGCGATGGAGGGCTCCGGGGCTGCAGAGCAGGTCTAAGGGAAGGTTAGGCAGGCTGCCTGGGATCCCTGGGCAGGGAAGTTTCAAGGATGAGCACAGAGGTCTCTGCTTTGGCACGGCCATGCCTATCGGGGACGGGCTTCAAATGGGAAGAGTGTGGTGGGAGTGACTGTGTGCCCCTTCCATGAGTTATCTTGCCGGCTCTCTCTGCCACCCATGTCCATCAGAGAAGTTTTGTGAGTCCCAGAAACAAGCTTAGCTGGGACGGAGGACATGTGCAGCCATGATGGATTTCCTGCGGTCAGAGACTTGGGGGACAGAGTCGCAGGACCTCCATAGAGCTCAGAGTAGACCTCCCATCCACCCTGGAGGCTCGGAGGCTTTCTTGCCAAAACTTGCTCCTAAGGAGCAGCTGCCATGCTGGGCAGTTCCATGGGACAGGTGACTGTGTGAACTTCAGCCCCTGACTGGGAAGGCCTAAGGCCTAGTTGTCTGAGGTGGCCTTCTGGACGATGTGGTGCATGTGTAAGCCATACGCGCTGCTCCAGATAGGAGGGTTTCTACTGTTTTAGTCAGTTTTCTGTTCCTGTGAAAAGTATCTGGGGCATACAACTGACAAGGGAAAGGTACTTTCTCACCCCTGGGACTCATACACCCACAGCATAGAGGAAGCGAGGTCTGTTTTGGCACACAGCTGGGCCAGGGGCACGACAGAAGGGCGGAGGGGAGCCGTGCCACCCATGGGGACCAGGAAGCAGTGAGTGAATGGGGAAGCTGGGCAGGGGCTGCCTCCATCAGGCCCTGCTTCCTGACAACACTCTTAGGGCTAATGCACCCCCCACCCCCAAGGCCTGTCTATGAGCGAGTGAGGCTGCGGGGTGACATCTAGTGGTGAAGCCTCAGCGTTGGAGGTTTCAGTCCACGGGAACACAGGCCCATTGCACGGGGCTTGAGGTGAGGCAGAGCATCCTGGCAGAAGCTCCTGGTGAGGCTAAGCTGCTCACCTCTCGGGGGCCAGAAGCCAGGAGCGGAAAAAGAGTGAGAGGAAGAGGTGTCACTGCCTTCAAGGGCCTGTCCCAGGGCCCTGCTTCCTCCAGCTAGGCCCCTCCTTCCAGGTTCCCATCACCTTCCAGTATCTCGTTAAATTATGACTCTATCAAAGGATTAGTCCTCAAGTGAAGTCACAGCGCTCATACTCCAGTGGTCTTTGGAAGGCTCACTCTGCTGCGGGAACCAAGCCTTTACGCACAAGCTTTTGCAGGATGTTTCAGATCCAAACCAGGACACCTTCCCTTGCCTTTTCTCCTCTCTGGTTGTTTGGGTTAGGACGAGATTAAGGGATCTGGAAAAGCCATTGTGGACCATGAAACAAAAACCATGTGTGGAAAATGATGAAGCTCACAGTAAAAGAAATCCAAGCTCTAGTGATCATGGTGCTGTCGTGGGCTGCCCAAGTTCATGGGAGCGAGAAATAAGTGTTGAACCTGCAGTGGTCAACAAATCTGCCAGGTGTGGTGGTGTACACCTGTGATCCCAGCACTCGGCAGGCAGAGGCAGGAGGATCGCTGCAAAGTTGAGGCTAGCCTTGGTTACAAATTGAATTCAAGCCCAGCTTGTACTGAATAGCAGAACCATGTCTCAAAAAGACAAAAAAAAAAAAAAAAATCCAAAACAAAACAAAGGAAAAGGAAAAAGAGTCAGTAAATCCTACCTGAAAATGAAATTAACATTTTACGCATAAAGTCTGGTGGTTGGAGGAGTAAATATTTCTCAGAGGATTGATCATGGCTAAGAGAAAAGTTTAGTTACCCAGAACTGTTCCAGGGAGACAGTCTCTCTTGCACACGGGGAAGGTGACAGTGGATCCCCCATTCCTGCTGCTGGGAGAGTGTCCCTCTCAGTTACCAAGGACCAGAGAAGGAGGCCAATGACCATGGAGAAGGAATCTCCCCACCAGACTGAGGTGAAGAGATTTTGCTGACTGCAGGGGACCCAGGAAGAAACTAGCTTGATTTCAGCTGTCTGTTGGAATCTGTCGAAAACTCACTTTCTCTAAACCAATCTGTTTTCAGGCCTTCCAGGCTTGAAGGCACAATGAACATCACCTGGGCCAGGTTTTTGTTCATTCAACCTGGACCGTGCTTGGGTCATGGCACAGGGGTGTTTTCTGGAAGGACATGACTGTCCTCTGTGATGACTTTCAATATGTGAAATTACCTGTCCAAGCGCTTTGGCAGGGCTAGGCTGCAGCCAGTGGTAGAGAGTTTTCCCAGTGTGGTGGATTCACAACCGGTGGCCAACTTGGAGCACCCAGATGTACTGCATCAGCGTGGTGCTGGGCGTGGGAGGCCCACCTGAGGATTGTTGCAGCAGCACGAGAGGCAGAACTGGAGAAGGGGGAGGAAAGCTATTAGGAAACTGCTAGGGAGCTACTGGGGAGCTGTTAGAAGCTGCTGGCTCTCTTGGGCTGTTTTGCTGGAGGGCCTGGTCATGCTGGCTTTCCTGGTGTGAACTCAGCTTTCCTCCTCGAGAGGATCTTGGGACCTCCTGTTGCTGAGGAAGGCTGTGGTACTTTTGGGGGGAGCTGTCTTGCTTCCTTTGAGCATCACTTCCTGGCTCCAGTGCAGAGCTCTTGGCCTCCTGGCACAGATCCTTCATCCCGCGGGTGCAGACTTTCTAGCTTCCACCACTGACCTTTGGACCTCCCCAGTGCAGACCCACGAACCAGTCCTGCAAGAGGCACTGTTATGGGCTCTAGGTCTTCAGCTGGACCCACACAGGACATTATCATGGGATCCAGGCATGCAGCTGGAGCCTTTGGTCTTCACTGTGTGGACAGATTTCCTGCACTTTGTATATCATTCTTGTAAACTTATAAAACATGTCCTGCATTGTACTGTTCCCTTACAAAACCCCAAATGACAACTCCCAGCCTATGTGAAACCTGGGTTCAAGTCCTACCACCACCACCAAACAAAAACAACAGCCCCCAAACAACCACAACCCCAAGACGAATTTTGGCTATGTTACCCACAACACGTTTAGCCCACGATACCTGTGTTCAGTGTGTCAGCTGAGAGTTAGGAGGCTGGGTGGGGATGTGATGGATGCCTGAGTTTGGAGCCTGCTCTCTTGCCTCTGCCACCCACTGCTTGTGTCATGGGTGGGCACTTGATCAGAGAGACTGTTTCCTCTTCTGTTAGGTGGCATTACTAACAATCCCTAGTTTATGGGGTTGCTAGGAGGGAGGATTAAATTTGATAATGGATGCTGGCTCTTCGGGATGTAGCGTAGGTCTGGGAGTGTTATCAGCGCACAATAAGCACTAGCTATTATTATTATTGCTATTGTTATTGGTATTGGTATCATTAACAACACCTAGTCTATGGTCATTTCTTAGCCAGCGCGGCATCTAGCGCCCACTGACCATTAGAAATGAGGCTAGTCCCGATTGAGATGGGACATAAATATAAAATTCAGACTGGATTGTGAAATCTTATCTCACTAATAATTTTAAAAATACTGATTCCCTGTTGAAATGATTGTAATTAAATTCAATAAAATGTTTTTTAGTACATAGTTGAGCACTTTGTGTGACAGTTGCCCACACCTACAGGGTGCAGCAGAGGTATGTGAGACGCGATGATCAGATCTGGGTAACTGGCACGTTATGGCTTCAGGCATTTCTCATTGTTTTGGGTTAGAAACCTGCAAAATCCTTTCCACTAGCTATTTTGAAGAACACTTTTAATTGTCAACCGTGACTACCCTACTGTGCTCTACCATGCTATTATTAAAATTAAGTTCACCTCTTTAATTTTTTTTTCATGTAGCTACTAAAGCATTTTAAATGACCTGTGTGGTTTGCATGTTGGGTCCTTGTAGACAAGCCGGACGACCTAGGCAAATGGGTGGGGTGGGGGGTGGGGCAGAGCGAACCAGGAAGCCGTGGCCCGGTTAATCATGATCTGGCACTTCGTACAGGAGCACACAAAGGAGGCAGAGGTCCAGGGAAGGAAACCTGCTTCCCCGGAGCCCGCGCACACTGATCTGCTTCGTTCCCACAGATAACGCTTAGTCACGGGGTGGTCATGTCAGGGAGCAGCGTGCAGCCACGTGAGCCTGAAGAGAGACTGGACACGTGGTGAGGCAGCTGTGTTTAGAGGGGTACAGGTGCCATCTGCCGGGATGCAAGGTGGTCCTGGGATCAGACCAGGACACACTCTTGACACGGAGTTCTCAAGGATGTGGACAAAGGAAGCAGGGAAGTAGGGGAAGGAGGCCTTGCTGGTGCTCCAGTTCACTTCCACAGATGTCGGCTGCGGATTCCGAGGGAGGGCAGACTTCCTGCTCAGTGGGAGGAGCTGGGATGACAAGAGGGCGGCTGAACCTTCATTCCTTTGTAAAAAGTCCTTCCATTGCTTGGTTAGGATGCACCAAATCTGTGGCCAAATGAGATAAACACAGCCCCAGCTTTCTGGCTGGAGACTGAAAAGGGACGTCCCAGGGAGTCAGAAAGCGTTAGCGGGAGGGCAAGAGGAAGAACTCAGGAAAACAAGCTCTCAGAGCCGTTTATGAACTGTCAGGCTCAGCCCAAGTCGCCCAGGCCTACAGCCACCCCAAAAAGAGTGTCTGAGAACTGACCCAGGGCAAAGACTGCAGCCCCGGGGCCAGGACTCACCACTGGGGGGCAGATGTGGGGTCCTCTGAACAGCACTGAAAGGACAGCAACAGGCAAGGTCAAACCTGCAACCTGAAACCAACGGAGTCTGCTAAGCAGAGCAACAACCTGTCCACCTCAGAGAAAATATAAACAGTTCCCATAAGGTTTAAATAAGACCTAGAGTCTTATACACAATACAATGAAACCATGTGAGATCAGCACACATGGAGCAAGGAAAAGGTCATGGTGCACAGGGAAACGCTAAGGCAACGCACGCTAAAGCAAGGATGTCCCGGATGTTGGAACTGTCCGACAAAGATTTTAAGGTACTGATTACCAAAACTGTCCAAGTGGTAAAGGCAAACGCTCTTGAAATGAATGGAAAGATACCAAGTCTCAGGAATGAAATGGAAGATCCTGTACTGCAGAGAAAAAGGAGAGAAATGAAAGTTTAGAAGTGAAAGATACAATAAGCAAAATTTAGAAACAACCTGAATGGGCTTTGTGGAAATGACAGAGGAAACTGGTGGGGTTGAAGTTAGATAAACTGAAGTGATCCATTATGAAAAACAGGGTACTCAGCTTTTAAAAAAAATCTTTTTAATTTAATTATGTGACTACAGAGATGCTTTTTCATTTATTAAAAGCCAAATAGAAGTACTTCTAAACAATTACAAGCCTAATTAATTTACATTTTATTCACTTTGGTTCATGTATGATGCCTGAAGCAATAATGGGTCAGCAGTTAACCCTGATTCATAGTTCATTATACAGGTAACACCTTAACTATTGGATCAAAACGTTGTTTCATATTTTTATGTTTTTGTTTTTTATTTTTGTTTTATTTTTTCCATAATTTTATTGAGAAACAAATAGTAATGAGACAGCTTCAAGTCAAATTGGTAGGACAGTTCCAATAATTAACACTTTGCATGCTCTATTCCCAGGGGTTAACTGCTGTACAAGATGCAGACATGATTTCCTATTTACAAACACTATTAGAACAAATCCCTCTATTCATTAAGAGAATGTAACTATATATCTATCCTAACCA
>NW_004524599.1:12203030-12219230 GCF_000260255.1 Octodon degus
GAGTCCCCTACAGCTCAACATAACAGCATGGCTTTACTTCTTATACTTCGTTTTTATACTTTTCTGCTGGATGGTTAAGACCAAGATAAAGCAGGACCTATGCAACAAGAGTTGTAGCTTTTGGATCTGACAAGGTCAGTCAAATCCCCTCAGGATTTATCCTTAGATCCTATCAGATTTTGACATTGAAAACTGGTTGTACAGCCTAAAAATAGGATTTAGGAAAATGTTTGAAACTATTTTAGCTCCTGTTTTGCATTTAAAGAACCAAGCCTGGGGGTGGAGGCCTGGTGCTTAGCCCCTAGAACTGATTCCTAAGGGCTGGGAAGAAGAGGCCAGTTTTGGCTTCACAGCTTCTGGCTGTGGGTAGAACACAGAGAGAATATGTATCCTTCTCATCCTGGGAGAAAATGAGAGAAAACTTATGGAGAAAGAGGCAGGAGAGGTAGCTAGGCTTCTGTCTTTCGTACTGGAGAGAGTTGAGAGTGTCAGAGAGCAGTGTATGGGATCCGTCATTACCAGCTTTTAAGAGCTGAACTGATGATTCTGATTGTTGAAACTTCAAAATTTTGCAAGCAGACTATTAAATAGAAACATCCCTAGTGGGACACAGTGGGATGTTGATATTAAGGCAATTGGCAGACCTGTCAAATCCCTAGAGAGCCTGCTGTTAAGGGGCTGCCCAGCACTGTAAAATATAAGGCTGAGTAGAGGGTGACACACGCTTCCTCTGCTCACTGTTAGGAATGTGGGAGAAAGTGCTCTGTGGGGACTTAGCCAGCATGGGTGGTGCAACACGGTGTGCCCTGGGTGGATGGAGATTGAGTCTTCAGAAGATTCTTGACCTGACCTTGTTTCCCAAGGCATGGAATAAATATTGCATGATAAAGGGGGCAGTCTTTCATGGGGCTCCTTATGGTAAGGAGAGAGGTTCTGCCAGAGTCTCAGATTCAGTGGTCTACTCACCAGTGCGAGGTAGGAGAAGGCAGGGCCAGTGGGACAGAATGGCCCCAGTTGGTGAGGCACAGCACGTTAGTGTCCAACAGACAAAACTGAGCCCACTGGATCTGGGTGCCATATTGACCAAGCCAACCAAGTGCCCAGGAGAGTTAGTCGCTGAGTTTCTGCATCTCTTCATTTTACCACCATGATGTCATGAGATGGCCTTTCCCTTATACACCATCTTGGGAGATGGGCCAGTGGCCTCAGGAAGCTGAGCTTATACTCCTCCAAAAGTGAAGGCTAAAGAGGGTGTGCTGCAGTTCCTTCATTTAAGACCAAAAATCATCTGTGTGCTACTTGTCCTTCCTCTGCCACCAGGTAGGTGGAAGCTCAGGAGGAAAACCACAGCAGTTACAGATAGACCCAAACTAAAAGGTCTACATTTCCTCTTCCTGTCTGCCTGGAAGTACAAATTCGCAACCCAGCAACACTTGTAAAATAAATGAGCAGCATAACTTTTGTTTACTCAAATGTATAATTCATAAAGCTTTTTTCCTATCTAACAATCATTCTTTGCAAACTGAAGTTTGACCTCATTTTTATTTTGCAGATGAAAAAGGACAGCGCTTATGCATTTGAGGAATTGAAGGCAGAAGGACTAACTCTTGGGTGCCTCTCCAGGAGGTGGGGCTTCACTTTCAGGCTGATAAATTCAGAAATTAAAATTTTATCATTTTCCCTGGAATAAGCAGAATCAGAAGAAGTGTCCTAGCTAAGTCAAATGCAGGAGAGGACAATTGCTAAAAGGAGACTGAAGAGTTCATTTAGTCACTGTGAAAAATATAACTGCTGCTGGAGTGGAGTGCTAAAAGTCATTTATGCAATATTCGAGAAGTTTGATCTAACTTAGTCCAAGAATCTGAGAGCCAGAGAAGTTAAACCACACACTCAAAGACAAGTACCTGGTCCACAGGAGAGAGAGAGAGAGAGCTCAAAGCCTTGGCCCCTCCCCATTTTACGTGAGAACGAGGGGACTGGACTGCATCTTGTCCGCTTGCAGGAGAGTCCTTGACACACTTCGAGGCCTGGCTGGCACTGTGTTGACTGTGGAATTAGAACAAGATTTCTGTTCTGCCTGCTGGGCAGGTAGGGTTCTTCTACGGGCTCATTTCTTAGAGACACAAACTTTGACTCCTCTTTTTCTAAATTCCATAAAGAAAGATCACTGGTTCAGAGAAAAAAAAATGTGGATTTAAGGTGTGTTATTTTTGAGTTATAGCCTAAACCTAACAGCATGGTTGGCATGTGGCTTGAGGGTTCTAGGATCTGTGACAGGTGGAACCCAGTCCTATCCTGGTTAGTGATCGAAACAAGGTCATTACAGAGCCAGCTGGACCCCTCATTGTCTTCTGGCTTCATTCTCTCCATGTGATCCCTCTCATCCCCATCATTGTGAGGCCATTGGCCATGGGTCCCTCACTAGGGCTGCAGAGATTTTGCTGGCATCTTCTTGGACATCTAAAATAGTGAGCTAAGTAAACTTTTGTCTTTATAAGCACCTAGCCTCACCTACTGTGTTATAGCAACAGAAAGTGAAGACATCAGCATGTATTCTTAATTGGACTTAAATATGTTCCAAGTTAATTATTAATAACAAAATGATTATTATTGTAATTGTTCCTATTTTGCATCTATCTATCTATCTATCTATCTATCTATCTATCTATCTATCTATCATCTATCTATCTCAAGTGTTGAGCTATCATAGGCTCTATTGTTTCACTGAGACCAGTAAATTGGCTTTCCAGGGATAGTGTTTTCCAAGCTCAGAACCTGGTCTTTGCCCTCAGACCTTCTATGTGTCTGTACAGCAGTCAGGGTGGCACTGGGGACCCCATGTGCCTGCCCCTTAGAAGGCCTCTGAGGGCCTACAGTGCTTGTGGGATGGTACCCCACTCTGTAAGGCTGCACCTGCTTCCCTGCAGGGATGTGAGACTCCTCACTGGGCTGTGAGTGGACCTGATGTGTTGCTGAAGGGACTTGAGTCCCTGCTTTCAGCAAGGAGCAAGACAGGATAGAGGCCCTGACTAAGAATTGGAAATCTGCTGTGAAATTTAATTTTCTAGGGACACGCACATAATATAGAGAACTGCAGGTAAGTCTCTGGATTTTGGGGTAAACCTTAAGATTGGAGCTCTGTGGGTCCCTGAATAAGAGCAAATGGCAGGCCTGTCACCTTGCACACCCCATTGCAGTGAGGAGTTGGATTGATTGTGTGAAAAATCTACAGCAAATATACAAGGGACGCCACTGAACTCTTGAAGAGCTCCTGGGAGGCTCACTGCAGAAGAGACTGACGGGAAAGTGACAGGACAAAGAGCAAGAGCACTGGTTGTAGTCCAAGGCAGAAGAAGGGACACTGGGGACAAGCTGGCCTTTTTCACGTCTCATCTGGCTATTTTGGTCAATACAGATTTTAGGAATGGAAGAGTGGTAACAACCAAGAATTCACTGAAACAACCTTTACCTCATCAAAGTGTCTCTTTTTAGTATTGCTGTGTCACTTCTCAACCCATGATCGAAATAAGAAAAAATGGACAAGGATTTTTTAAAATTGTGGTAAAATATGCTCAACGTGGGACTTGCCATCTTAACTGTTTGCTGCTTCAGTAGCCTTAACCGTGTTCGCATTGTACACCCAGCAGCACTGGCCACACCACACTCTGTCGTCTTGCACATCCAAAACACTGTGCCCGTCACTGTGCCCACCTTTCTGCACCCCCCAGCCTGTGGCAACCATCATCCTGAATCTTATTTTTGTGAATTTGACTACTGTAGGCACCTTGTAAGAGAAATCATGCAGTATTTGTTCTTTTGTGCCTGGTCTATTTCATTGAACATAATAGCTTTGAGGTTCATGTGTGTCATAGCATGTGTCAGAGTTTCCTTTCTTTCAAGGCTGCATGATATTCCATCGTATGCATAGATCCTATTTTATCATTGGTGGGTAATTTGCAGGCTTCGAGCTTTTGGCTGCTGAGAACAGTGCTGTTACGAACAGGAGTGCTACGGTCTGTGTCTAGATGGCTCCTCCGAGCCTCAGGCAGCCATGGGGCAGGCAGATTGTTTCCTGGTCCAGTGCTGGGACTATGGCTCTGAGAGCTGCCCTCACCCTGGGGCGGGTAGCTTGCGTACAATAGAAGGGAGGCAAAGAGGTTTGCTCTAGGCCACTCCCCGCTTTTGCTCTTGCTGCTTTTTGCCATCATGAGCTGTTGCCTTTGGCCATGTGCCACCCTGCCTTGGAGCCAGTCGAGTGTGGACTAAAACCTCTTCAAATTGTGAGCTAAATAAACCTTTGCTTCTTTAATTTTGGGTGTTGGGTATATTGTCTCAACAACAAGAGAAAAATAACTCAGACAATGAGTACAAATAATCCATTCATGTCCCGAATGTCACTTTTTGTGTGAATATACCTGGATCAGGGAATTGCTAGATCCTATGTTAATTCTATGTTTAGTTTTTTGAGATATTGCTATTTTATCCAAGGACTTTTATACCTACTTTGCCAGCTGGTTAACACAAATCCATTACTTTTCTATAATTAATGATTCAGAATTTAAGATTATTAAGGATTTGCTGTTACTCAGTAGTGCTGGGCTGGAACACTTTAACATGGGGGTTTGTTTCATTTTTTTAAATCTAGGAAGGGCTTCAGTTGATCTATTCCCTTCCCGACTTGTGTCAGCCAAGCTAGACTGGCAAGAAAACGGTGGTATCTCAGTTTACAAACTTAAATCATTCCACAAATCTGGGGAAGTTGACCATGTTCGTGTTTGTGCAAAAATGATTGCTATGGTCATGTTTGTCACCAGATGCAGAGTTTGTAAACAAAAAAATTGCCAAGCTCTTTTGTTTGTGAACCAGATTGTTTGCAAATAAGCATTTGTAACCAGAGTACCACTTTCATGGCCCCACATGCTACACCTGTATCCCTGGAAATAGTCCCCTTGTTGCAGGCAGCCAAATTAGAAATATTGTAGACAGTCAGACAGGGCCAGGCCCTCAAAAGAGATAACACAGAAGATAAGATAGCTCACAACTGTGGGAGGGACGGATGCTCCTGCTGTGGGCCAGACCTAAAGACCAAAGATCAAACAAATGCCGACCTCCCTAAAGATTGGCATCTGAGATTGATCATCACCCTGAGGGAGCCAGAAGAATCATTAAGCCAACTACTATTGGATGGCTACCTGATAAAGTCCTGTTTTACATTCATGCCTGCTTGCTACATGGCTCCCTTCCCCATTTTGTCCTGGACTTAATCAATTTTACCTGGGCAATGGTGCTTGTAATCTATTTGGTTGACCATAGTTTTGTCCCACCTCACATCCACCTAAGTGAGTTCCCATGTTTTCCACCTCAGCCCTGTGTAGTTTTACACTATAAAAGTCCTTGGAAGAGACAGTTTCCAGAGGACAGCCTGCTGGAAACTGCCCCCTGCCCCCCGTCCCTCTCTTGGACAGGAGTTTTCTTTCCCTCAATAAATATATTCTGCTCATAACCTCCATTTGTTCCTAAAATTCATTCTTTCATTTTAGAGAACACAAACTTGTCCAGGTGAGGTCAGGAGATCATTTTTCCCCTATATCATTTGGAGGTTCCCTGTATCATTTGGAGTTCACCCACCTGAGATCAATTTTTCTCCCTATATCACCCTTACCCACAAAGAGACTTTGTAGATGTGACAAAGTTGGAGATCTTCAGATGTGAAGAGGATCAGAGATCATCAGAGCGGGATGAATGCCATTGCTTAGAGGTGGATAGGAAGGCAGGAGAGACTCAGAGAAGGTGTGGCTATGGAAGAAAGGCAAGGAGAGATGCACTTTCAAGCTGGAGGAAGGGACCATGAGGGTAGGAAAGCTGTAGCCTCTTTAAGCTGGAAAAGGCAAGAAAATGCTTTCTCCCATAAAGCCCCATAAAAAGCACCATCCTGCTGGTACCTTGAGTTCATCCAATAAGACCCTTCCAGACTTCTGTCCTCCAGAACTGAAAGAAGACGCGTTCGTGCTGTGAAGGCCAGTGTGTTACTGCAGTGATGATGGATAGCTCATAGAAGTGTGTGCAGAATGCTAGGGTTTACATATGACTTGTTCTGACCCAAACTCGTACTGAGAGATGGCCTCCAGGGTCATGGTGTTGACAGGTAGCGCGGCTTTTAAGATGCATTTGGGGGCATGGGGTTCCACTCTCATGAGGTTGGGTTCTCCCTTATGGGAGTTCAGTCTTCCACCTTCTTCTGCATGTGCCCAGTGCCCTTCAGCCATGAAGCCCCCACAAGATGGTGGCACCTTGCCTTCAATCTGTAGAAACATGAGCTAAAGGAATATCTTCTCTTTGTAAATTTCTGAGTCTCTAGTACTCTGTTATAGCAACAGAAAACAGCCCAGGACATGCAGTGTCCTATGTTCACATTTTGTTCTTTATTTGTTACTTCCTGTCAAACTAGGAGGTTCCTGAGACAACACAGGCTCATGCTGCATCACCGACCTTGCTTGCATGGTGCCCCTCCCCCCCAAGGCTTCAGGCACAAAGCTTAATGGACACTCATCCAGAAATCCCTAGTGCATGGGCTGCACTCTGCAGCCTGGAGGGGACAATGCGTGGACCAACCTGGGTGTGGGTGCCGTGCTGTCCCCCAAACACACATGGCAGTAAGTGAGGTCCCACCTTCAGACCTCGGTCAGGTCTCTAGAGTGGGGAAAGCGACAGACGCTTCACTTGCACGCCCTGGCCCATGGTTTATCAAAACCATGGTGCTGTTAGGAACACATCTGCATCAAAGATGCTGACCAGGTACTGATTTCAAGCACTGTAAATGGGGAATTTCACCTCTTTTAATCTTATTTAAAAATAAAAAATTTTAAATGGAAACAGTATTTCTTTACAGAGTACTGATGACTTTTACTTAATTTATGAGAAAATATCTATTATGGTGTCTCAGAAGAAGGCTTGTGATAAGCATTTAAAGATGGAATAAATGGAATAAACTAGTTCAGGGTCAAGGTACCCAAGACTGTGGCTTCTCAGTGAAGTGTTTTCTTATTCCATTCCCAGCCCTTCAGGGTATTTATTGGAACCAATTTATTCACTAGCACTAAGAGCTTTTCCCAGGGTTGGAAACATACTCAGCACCCACAGCTAAAGGTCAAAAGGTGAGCTCAGTCCACACTGTTCAAGGGAGGGCAGTCACTGGCTCGAAGGCAGAGGTGTCACTGCAGAACGGTGTGGAGGAACAGAGCTGCTTAGTTCACGATGGCCTTGAAGCAGAGCAGGGTGACAGCATCGAAGAAGACTCTTCCCCAGCCATTGAGGGTCTCTGGGGATCCATCTGAACTCTCCAAGACCAAGGGAGGTGTGACTGAGCTCTCAGTGCTGGTGGCTTATTCCTAATTCCAAGATTCTGGATGCTGAACATAGTTGTGGAATACTGACATCAAAATGCACACATTAACCAACGAAGCCAGTGACAGAAAAAAGAACAAACAATTTCAGACAGACAAGCCTGACAAAATTGCAGCCAGGGAAGAGGCAAGAGTGTAAGCGCTTTGCTCTTCAAAATGACTCTGCCTGTGACATTTGCCACCCTGGCCGGGCAGAGTGCTTACTCAGCGCTGCAGAGGTCAGCCCACTGAACTTGGTGCAGAACTGCCAAGTAGGGGCTTTAGAATGAACCTGTCTCTGGATTCTTGTCATTCAATTCCCAAAAGTGAAGCAGGAAGAGGAAGAAATAGGAAGAAATGGAGTTCTTGGCAGGAGAACCAGCTTAGAGTGGCTAAGGGATCTGAATCCCCTGCAGGTCTCAATACACACTTGTTGATTCACGTAGTATCAGGAATCCCTACTCAGTGTTCACAGGAAAGACTACCTTGGGGGAAGTCTCCCTTTATTATACATTCAGTTTCATTGCGTAGAGGTAGCAGAAATACAGTGTTTCCCTCTTCTTGGTAAGGACATACTAGCTCTGGTGGGCAGAGAGCTGCAGCTGGGCCTGGCGCCTCTAATGTCCTGTGGTTCAATGTCCAGCTCACACACGCACCATGACCTGGAGCACATACCAGTCTTGCTTCAAAGCCAAGTTGCTTAGTTCTTCTCTCCTGTGACTTCCCATGTCCCCTAAAAGAGATTTCCCCCTGCTTCCCTTTATTTAAAAGATAAGCTGAACTTGAAGAGGAATTATGGGATATGTTATCATTTTAGTATTCTGTGCATTATACTGACTGTCATACTCAGCAAGTAGTAGGTGCTGAGTAAATACTTGTGGATGGGCCAGTGGGAAAAGGGAGGCTTTCTGGACCATGGGTCCAAGTGGGCTTAGAAGTGAGCAAGTAGCCACAGGGTTCTGTTGAAGAGCATAGCAGAGTACCTCCAAGACACCCAGGAATTCAGTACCACTCCTTAAACATGATGGTCTTTTATTCTTCATCGTATTACTGATATTATCTCATCAATAAATTAACACAGGCTTTTGTTATCTACTTTTGTTCTTAGCTTGTTTGCTGCTTGCCCTAACAAGTTCTGCAACCCCACAACTAAAATCACAAGGCACTCCTTTCTTTACCACTGCATCTCTAACTAAATAGTCAGGACAGTGTCAGGGAGAAAGAGTGATTTAGAGTCAGACAAATTTCAGTGGCCTGCGTATTTCCTGTCTTTCTAGTCCTTGATTGGGTTTTAGAGAAACCTAGTCAAATGCCAGCTAGAAGAATTATTGTTTCCTGCTAAAGAAATATCGATGTGGAAAATCTTTTCAAGCATGGATAACACCTGCCAAGACGTTGGAAGGAAAGATCTATTTGTTTCATACACCCGTTGTACTGTTTAATCATTTTAATAAAATACCTGAGATAATCAATTTATAAAGAGAAAAGGTGTAGCTTGGCTCACGGTTTTCAAGGGCCTGGTCTAGGCTCCAAATCAGGGATGCACATTTCAGTGGGAGCAGCAAAACCATTTCCCTCCTCACCCAGGAAACAAAAGAGAAAGAAGCAGGGGCCTGGGCCCTTCAGTCAGTGTGGAGGAATGCCCGCCCCTCAATGACAGATGTCCCTCCTACTAAGTCCCACCTCCTATAGTTTTTATTGCATCCCATTTATAGCACCTGGGCAAAAAATCCTCTAACACGAGTCACCTTGGAGGACACTTGCCCCAACCAAAGCACATGTTAAAGGAAAGCGAGGTCAGAGGAGGAAAAAGTTAGGGCTGTATTTGAAAGCAACTGAAGGCTTCAGTTTGAAATTGAACAGTGAGGCAAAATACAAACTAGAGGTGAAGCAATTCTTTCAGTTCCTATAAAGTCCACGTTTGCCTGATAAAGTAGCTGGGATATGAGGCCTATGTGGTCATTTTACTGGCTGAGGAAAATCCAGCCAATCCAGCCTGAAATACAGCTCCTAACAAGTCTGTGTGGGGATCAGGATGTGGCCTTTCCATTCTCTCACTAGCTATTTTGGGTTATTTTTTTTTCTGAAGGCAGACGTAATTGTTAAATTTACAGATGTTACTTTTAGTTTTTCACATCTCGTAAGCTTGTTTTTATTTAAAGAAAACAAGTTTAATTAAATAAACACACATATTTTCTTGCAAGGGACCTTTTGTCCTGATTGAAATGCTTTGGTTTTAGGGGAAAATGTTTACCTTTAATGTTTTTCAGAGTTCATGGTCCAAACCTATAAGACAAGGAACTTGCCTCCGTTCTAGGACTATGAAAATTAGCTGCACTACATTTAGAAGAAAACAGAGTGCCAAGGAACCGTGTCAGAGCCCAAGCAAAGATGTGGGTTTGTGGGCAGGGTTGAGTTCTCCAAAGGCTTGACACCAAGATGCACAGTGGGTAAAGATTTACCCCCGTCAGGTACGGTGGGACTGATGTGCCCTTTAGGAGGTGGGGCTTCATGGGAGGAAGTTAGGTCAGAGGAGCTCTTGAAGTAGGCTGTGGGACTCCGGTTTCTTCTCATCTCTCTGTCTTGCTTTTCAGCCACCATCAAGTGAGCAGCCTCCTACCCCATGTTTTTTGTCACAGCCAAAGTGGAGAGAGTGCTGGTCATAGGATGGCACCTCTGAACCAAATGAGACAAAATAAGCCTGTGCCTTAAGTTGACTGTCTCAGGGATTTTGTTACAGTGACAGAAAGCTAACACAACTGGTGACCTCTTGTTACATCTCAGGGCATCTCTACAAGGCAGCTCTTATGGTTGAACTAAACAGTGAGAAAGTTGGGGCTTAGAGGAGATAAGTTAATCACCTGTGAGCAGCTGAGGGAAATAATTTAAAGGCCAGGCTGATTCTAGCATCTTTTCTTTTCTTTTCTTTTCTTTTCTTCTTTGTTCATCTTTTTCTAATTCCCCCAGTTTCCTTTTAGGGATGTGTGTGCTTTGATTCTCCCGTGACTGGTCCATGTGCAGGGGTAGGCTATGTGACTTGGGTTAAGCCAATTAGGGCAGGGCCAAAGTGATTGGTCAATAGTGGTCATGTGACCCCAACCATTCAGTCAAAATGAATGACAGGGCTTTGAGATAAGAGTGTGCCTTGTAAGCAGCTCGCATCAATCCATGTACACAGGGGCTGGGGAGATGGCTCAGTAGAATAAGCACTTCCCTGGCAAGTGCAAGGGCCTGAGTTCAATCCCCAGTTCCACCAAAAAAAAAAAAAAAAAAAATCCATATACACATAAAGAAATACTACTCGGCTATAAAGATGTGAGATGTTAGTAGGAAAGTGATACATCTGGAAAAGATCATGCTGAGTGAAATAAACCAGGCACACAAGCTTGACTATCATGTGGTATCTCTCATTTGAGTAATACAAGCTACAACAAAGAGAATGATGAAAAATGGATAGAAAACAAGAGTCTAGAGCTCTTGCAAATAGAAAGAGGTCTAGGAGACCAAGGGTGAGAGGGAGGAGAAGAGGAGGAGCAGTAAGTGGAATAAGGAAATGTCACATGTAGGAATCTAATAGCCTTAATAAATGTAAATATTATGTACTATAAATATAAGCTAAGAATAATAATAACAAAACTGAAAATGGATGAGGATTTGGAGGTAGAGGGAGTATTAGTGGAAAGGGGACTAAGAAAGGAAACAAGCTGTGTTCTACCCGTACCCGCCCCCAAGATGACTGTGGGCAGCATGTACTGCGCATACATAGTCATAAAGAAACTGAAGAAAGTGTGTCTTTTCCTAGTATCTTGGGTAGTGTGTGTGTAAGGGCTACCACTGATGAAATGATTCGCTATCATAGGAAAGCTGCCGAGGGAGAAGCTGTATTCAGGGAGGCCTGGGCTGAAAGGACTGCAGGGAGATGCAGGTGAATCCTGGCTGGTACCTGAGTCACCTCAGGGCTCAACAGTTCCATTGGCCACCATTGTCCCCATATATTCAGTTCAGACTGAGTTGACTTCTCTGTCACTCTAAGGCACATGACCACTCTTGCAGAGGGCTGTTTGGTATTCTGCCCAGACCACTGTCCAACAGAGCTTCTGGTGGGTCCTGGAACAGTCCTTCAAAACATAGGAGAAAGGATCTGGGCAGAGAGGTTGAGCTTTTTATCAAAATATAAAGCCAACCTGGCAGACACCAAGTTGATTGCAGTTGGCTGATTTTCATGAGCACCCACCGGTTCTCAGGCACTGCGTAATTCTCAACCACACTGGCTTTTTTGCTTTTGCTTCCTGAAAGTCTGCTGTGTATATATTTTTGCAGTTTCTAGTGGTGATTTTTGAAGCAGTAGCAAATTCTTTTTATTAGAAGAAAAATAAGTCTGCGTCCTTTGATGGCTTAAGAGGGGCCTCTCCATTCCTACGTCTCCACTTGGAGGTGGTTTGTGGGGTCCAATCCCCCTTCATGTCTCTAGAAGCGCCAAATCTATGCTGGGTGTTACTAATTGTGTTCTGCTAGGGTGCTAAATAATGATAAGGGCTCTGGTCATTTCTTTTGCCAGGGCTGATTGTGTTTTAGCAGCGTATTTCCTACACGCTGAAAAATGTTCTGTTTACAGAAGTGAAACTGGTGCGGAAGATAAAAGCCCATGACAGGATATTAAAAAAAAGACATCTTGGGGGGCAGAGAAAGTATTTGTGTCCTTAGTGAAATTCTCAGGTACTGGTGTAGTCTTTTAAGTATGCCAACCACCATACTTCTATATGGAAATTCTGGTTTTACCTAAACTTATAGCATCTGAATTTCAAGTTCAAGAGAAGGGCAAGGAGGAAGGGAACAGTTGTTCCACGTGTGTGCTCAGAGGGCTGAACAGCTGTGCTGAGCTGGGATGTGTGGTGTGTGGGACACACAGTCTCCTTGGGGCCTTTCCCAGCTGCAGGAGGAGTGAGGCAATTGTCTCAAGCTGGATCAAGGGCCCAGTGTCAAAGGCTGAAGCAGCGGGATGGTTGGCAGCAGTCCGGGCAGAATACCAAAGAGCCCTCTAGGACAGAGTGGTCGTATCCGTCACAGCGCCGTTTCCCTACAAAGGATACAGGTCAGACACTAGGCATGCGATCACAGTGCAGCTGACGTTTGCCAAGCGCAGTCAGCCCCGCACACCAAGGGCTTAACATCCCCAGACTCGACCCAAAAGGCAGCTTCCCGAACTGAGATCCTAAATCTAATTTTTCTCTTTATAAATTGATTGTTGCAGGTGTTCTTAAAAAATAGTGTCAAAAAACTGAGTAACACAGAGAATGAGGTGGCGTACGGGTCTTGACAGTGAGGCCAGCGTCTCTGCTTCCTGCTTCGAGGGCAGAGTGTGTCGGGGCTGCAGCGCGCACCTTCCCAGCATGGAGTCCAGACAGGCGTTCCCCTCCTGGGTTCCTCAGACCTGCTTGCGCTCTGCCCGAGGCCAATACTCACGTCTGGGGAAAATGATTTTAGCCACAATAGTACATCGAGAGTCTGAAAAGGCCACGATACCAGCTGTGGGCCACATTCTTTATTCTGGTGCCTGAGAGAAAACACTTTTAAGGAGTTGAGAAAGAGGACACCCCATGAGAGATGACTCCCTAGGGGAGGAAAGACTCTCGAGGGGCTCAGTGACACCGAGAGGCTCCTGAGAAGCACAGAGCCCACAGAGTCTGGGAACCTCTGACTGGGGGTTGAAATTAGCAGCCGCACTTGCTGGGGGGCTTCTGTGTAGAAATCTTCTCTGTCATCGGCTGGTTCTCCTTCCCAAGTGGGTTGGATCCGTATCCATTAGCATTGCCGTGAGTCTGTAGACCAAGGTCAGGAGCAGATGACAGTAGCATTGGCACAAGCCACAGTGGCACGTTTTTCATTATACAGTTCCAGCAAAATCTGGTATTTTCCCTATAAAGGATACAGGTGAAATATTAGGCATAAGACTTAGTACAGTCGAGCACTAGACAAATAGTCAGCCCTACGTACCCAAAGGCTTAAACTCCACAGAGTTAGCCAACTGTGGATCAGAAGTCTTCCAAAAATGCGCCTGTCCTGAACCTACACAGACTTTTTTTTTTTTTGCTGCTGTCCTCTAACCAATATGGTGTGGCAATGACTGACACAGAATGTACATTGTATTGAGGTATTGTATGTCATCGAAAGACCATTTAAAGTATACAAGAGGTACTGCCCACTGGAGAAATGCGAATTGAAACAACACTGGGATACCATCTTACCCCAGAAAGAATGGCTATCATCAAGAAATCAAATATCAATAAACACCAGAGAAGCTTTGGGGGAAAAGGAGGCTTATACATCGTCAAGGGGATTGTAAACTAGTGCAGCCACCCTGGAAGCCAGTACGGAGATTCCTCAAAAACTAAAACTAGAAACTGTATCTGACCCAGCTGTTCCCCCTTGAGATACCTTCCTCAAGGAGTTAAAGATATCATATTATGGTGAGATGCATGCACACATTGCAGCTGTAGAACTCATAACAACTAATCTAGGAGGCAGGCTATATTCCATGAGGAGATGAGCTCATAAAGGAAACATGATATTTATATCCAATGGAGCGCTACTCTGCCACGAAGAAGGATAAACTTGAGTTATTTGTAAGAAAAAGGACGTGCCTTGGGACCCTAATGTGAAGTGAAATAAGTCAGGCACACAAACTTAAACGCCGCATGATTTCTCTATTATGAAAACCCCCAAAAATAAATGAACAAAATAAAAGGTAGGAAATAGGAAGTGGGCAGATAGATCTTTCACAAATGGGAAGACTAGAAAATGTAGGGGTAGGAAAAAAGAGGATGAAAGAAAGAACTGGAACCTGCTGCTCACAGGTGCCAACTCCTCACAAGGAAATGTAAACATTGTGCGGTAGAAGCCTGAAAAATGAAGTCCCCAGGGAGATGGGTACAGATCCCACACTGCCGTTTTATATCAGTGGCACGGGCATTGTGGGTTTTGGTATTTGAGGGGCCCTGGAACAAATCCCGCATGGATCCTGCGGGCTGCTCTTTATTGAGTACCACTGGGAGCTCAGTAGAGCAACACCATCAAACGCCTCGCCCGCAGGGCTTCTGGTCTTGTCAGGGGAGATGCACAGTCCTCATGGTAAACTCATGTGGGGCCGTGGGTGGGACTAATGCTGGCTGCAACTGTAAGTAAGGTGGTCAAGGAGATCTTGCTGGGAAGATGACATTTAGGCAAGGAGCTGAAGGGGGTGCAGACATCAATCAGGAAGCTACTGGGGCTGCAGGGAGAGGAGGGGGAGAGGAAGGCAGCTTGGGAGTCCACAAGAGGCTGGGTTCTTAGGGTTTCGTGTGACCCGTTGAGGCTGCTGGTTCAAGCCTGAAAGGGGTTGGAGTGTGAGTATCCCCAGCAGGGTCTGATCTGGTAAAAGGACCTCTCTGAAGACATGATGGAAAGAAGCTGCAGGGAGAGAGGATGCAGCTGAGAGCCTAGGGAGGAGGCAATGAGTCATGCAAGTGAGAGATGGAAGATTTGATGGAGACAGAGAGAGAGGGGGGGGGCTTGGACTCTGGGTAGAATTTGAAAGAAGAGCCTCTACGATGCCCTGAGGATGCCCACATGGATGATGGAAGGGAAAGAGATGGCCTGAAGCTCCTAGCCTGGGCAACGGGGAGTGATGAAGGGCCACTTGCTGAGGTGGAGCCGAGCCCTGGAGGAACAAAATCTGATAGCACAGACCCAAAACCCTCTATTGTCAAACCCAGGTTTCTCTTCAGATCATATAAATCTTTCACCTCTTACCAAAATGCTCTTTCAGAAAAAGCAGCACCATCTTTCAGATTCCTGCCTGGCAGCAGCAGCCCAGACAGGGATCCCTCACAGCTCTGGTCGGCATGTAATCGCTCAGAAGATGCCACGCCAGCCAGCCACCCCTGCTGAGGAACTGTTGGGAACCCCCCGGGCCGGCTCGCCTGCACCTTGCTGTGTGCCAAGGAAGCCTCCCAGCACCCTGCCGCAAAGGCGGTTGTGTCTGGACTCGCTGATCTGGAGAAGAAAAGACTCGGGTGGTATGGGGCCGTGGCACACCAAGAAGCAGCGAGACTGAAACAGAAGGCACAAGAGATGCTTCGCCTGTCTTTGAACTGCCCGTTACCCAAAGCAGGAAAGGAACTTAATCTACTCCAAAGCCAGAGGGAAAGGATAAATCAGGCCCCTGGGTAGACACTGTGTGAAAAGCTGTTCTTGCTAGCAGAGTATATTCTAGCAATTAACAAAAGCTCAGAAGGGAGCTGGCGTCTCAGCACTGAAGACTGCACCTGACAGCGCCGGGCTGTGCTCTGGATGGTGCCGTGGGGGTGAGCACTGGCTGCAGCAGAAGGGGCGAACCTTTTAGAGACAGAGTGCCCAAGCTGCAATCCCACACCATGTATTTGTTGCAAGTGCCAGTACTGCTACTAAACCTGAACACTGGGGTTTTAGTTTAGAAAAAAAAGAAACAAAAACCAGTTAGTCAGTGCTCGGCTGCTGGGGCAGCTTGGCTCACAGCTGACGGAGAGGGCTCTCTGGGTATTCACTGTGGCACCTGTGCCACAGGTTTGCCACCACCAGATTAGAGCAATTTAAGCATCATTCTCCTTGAGGACTCTGCATGTCAGTGGGCCAGATATCAAGCAGCTAGAGCATTAGGAGTAATGTTAGGAATTCTCCTGAAGCAGTGTCAGGGTTAGAGAGCTGTGAATTCAGTCAGTTCAGATTTGTATCTGCTTGTATTTTACCACCACCACCACGTCTATACCACCACCACCACCACCACCACCACCACCACCACCAC
>NW_004524599.1:12219525-12222711 GCF_000260255.1 Octodon degus
TACAGCCACCACCACCATCACCACCACCAGCACCACCACCACCACCACCACCACGTCTATACCACCACCACCACCAGCAGCAGCAGCATCCCCATCACCACCATTACAGCCACCACCACCATCACCACCACCACCACCACCACCACCACCACCATTATCATCACCAGCACTACTACTACCAGCACCACCTATTTTTCTTTTAACTCTATGTGTATGTATGAGATTATTGAAAACTAAATGAGTTTTTTATTACTGTCCTATAATCCTAAGAGAAGATGCAGATTAGAAGGAACTGGTTCTGCATTATGGATTACAAGATATACATACTCTGGCATAGAGCTACGACTATTTAGGCAACTGTGTCAGTCTTCCTCTTCCTCATACCTATCCTTTTATTTATTTCCCCCTTCTTCAAGAAATGAACTACATAATACAATAATTAAATAACAAGGTAAAACAGAGAACCAAAACTTTACCTCATAAATTTCAAATCCAGGATTATTGACTGGGCCAGCATAGTAAATCTGCTCTAGAAATATAGAAAGTTCATATGTGATTATTCATCATCTGAAAAAAATGATTTGTTTAGATTATTTGTGGCTGCGCAGAAGGAAACAACTGGGGAACTAAAATAAGAGCAGACATTGACACAAATGTTTTAGCTTCCAGATCTTCATTCATTCATTCATTCATTCATTCATTCATTCATTCATGCCTTCAGTGGACATTTACTGAACACCTACTATGTGACAGGCACTGGGAAATCCAGTGATGGAAAAAAAAAGTCTCTGCCCACACATTGCTTATAGTCCAAGAGGAGGCTGACCACACAGAGATAACTAAACTATGCAGATTGTAAAAAGGGCTGAAAGAAAATACACAATATGATAGAGGCAGGCAGTATGGAATGGAGCTGGGTTGCACAAGGTTAGGTTCTAAGGCCACCTTTCATCTGTGTGACCTTGAAAGTCACTCTCTCCTGCGCTGAGTTTCTTTCTTCTTAGATGAGTATTGTGAGATGGAAAACGCTTCATGGGATCATGAAGAATTAGAACAGCTAATATAAAACATGAATAATGGTCCTTGGGAAGCCCTGGATGGATGTTTGCTAGCTCTAGGAACTGGAAGATAACGTGCTTGACAGGTTGACTGGTCAGGGTTCAGGATAGACACTGGAAGATAACGTGCTTGACAGGTTGACTGGTCAGGGTTCAGGAAAGACATTTCTATGGGGTGATGTTCATGCTAAGTCCTGACTTAGTGCAGTTCAGTGGTAGAGCATTCGTCTAGCAAGTGCAAGGCCCTGGTTTTCATTCTCAGTATAAAAAGGGGAGGAAGGAAGGAAGGAAGGAAGGAAGGAAGGAAGGAAGGAAGGAAGGAGTCAAGAGCTAAAGTCTGAAGGAGGAGCATAAGTCAAGGGACTGGGAAAAGAGAATTTTAGAACAACAGAGTATGGACAAAGGTCCTGGTTTGAAAAAGTGTCAGAAATTGAAAGGACAGAGGACAGGTGGGTTGAAGTAACAGAGAAGAAGAAGGACCATGTGACCAAAGCAGGACAGAGGCAGGGAAGTCAGAGGAGACATACATTTGAGATCCTTGGGCACATAGTAGGGATTTCAGTGGGAAAGGTGTTGAAAGGTCAAGGGAAAATATCTAACTTGCATTTTGTAGAACCATCGGGCTGTATGGAGAGTGGCAGGGAGAAGTAGAGAAGGAGGCTCTTCAGTGGGCAGGGGGAGTGATGGATTGCTGAGGGTGATAGCGGAGATGGAGGTGGAGAAACACTGTTGAGACCATAGCAGTTGTGGTTTAGTTCTAAAATGACCCCCCTAGGTCTCATGTGTTTGGTAGGTGACTGGGTCATGGGGTGGCATACTCATCCGTGGATGCATTCAGTGGCTTGTGAGCTATTAGGAGGTGTGGCCGGATTACAGGGGTGAGTCACTGGGGGCAGGACCAGGAAGGGTGTGCTCTTGTCCCTGCCTCCTCCATACCTCTCTGCTCCATGGCTGCCATTGGTTGGGTAGCTTTCCTCTGCTGGGCACTTCTACCATGCTGTTCATGCCTCAGAGCCAGCTGACTGTGGGCTGAATCTACTCAAAACATGACCCTCCTTTGAGTTGTGGATGTCAGGAACCGCGTCCTGGAATGGGAAATTAATACAGCAGTATGGGCAGGTGCATTTACTGATGAGTTGGGGAGAAAGGCGAGGGTCAGGAAGAGCTTTAACTTGAGTATTTGGTTAGGTGGGGGTGACATTTGTGGGGAAACTGGGGAGGAACAAGTGTGTGTGTGTGTGTGTGTGTGTGTGTGTGTGGTGTCCAAAGAGCTCTGTCTCTGAGAAATCTTAAATAATGGGCCCTTGAAAACAGATAGCTATAGAAATCTGAAGTTTTGGGCAAGAGATAGGGATGGAGCTATGCCTGTTACATAACAGAAAATACCCCTACCCCCGCCAGTACACCTCAGTTTCTTAGTTGCCCAGGTAATAGTTCCTGTTGCAGTTGTGGTCCCTTCTGTCTCCTAGGAGTGGATGATCGCTGTGATGCACATTGTATGAACCAGTCCCCAGCTGACAGGCCACTCTGCCTCTGTACTTCCTGCTTGCTTGTCCCATATAAGCCTTAGGCCACCAGAGATCAGGGTCTGATATCTTGTGAATGATCCCAATCAGCTTCCATCGATGTAAAATAAATCTAACTCCAAACCCTGGGTGTTGTTTCTCTGTTTCTCCTTGCCATAGCAATTTTAATCATTAATATATAGATTATGATAAAGGCACAGGTCAGGATGAAGCCCCCGAGGGCAGCAGAATCATTAGACGGTTGTCATGGTTTAGCTCTAGAACGCTCCCCCTCCCCCGCCCCTGCCAAGTCTCATGTGTCTGGTAGGTGGCTGGACCGCAGGGCACTACGCTCCTCAGTGGATGAGAAGCTGTGCAGCACTCAGAGGTCTGGCAGGGAAACCGTCCGCGCAGGCTAGAGGACGGCTAGAGGACAAATATCTAGGGCTGTGCACCTAGACTGGCGAAGTGGGGGTCACTGGGGCGTGCAGGGTCCGAGGGTTTCTCACAGGAGAGCCTGATTGTGCCAAGTGCCACCTCTGTGAGTTTGGCACCACACCACACGTGCAGAAGTGTGCAGCAGTAACACGGAAACCATTTGTTGACCTTAACAACAACAACAA
>NW_004524599.1:12223886-12226385 GCF_000260255.1 Octodon degus
CTTCTTTCTTTTTGTATTTTAGGGAAGGGTCTACAGGGTGCTCAGAGTCCCACTATTAGATTGGACTCATAGTGATCTGCCTGTTTACAGCCTCCCAAGAGCTGGGATTACAGGTGTGCGCCACCACACCCAGTCTCATTTTGTGGTTTCATTGTCGTGTAAACATCATAAACTGTATCAAGTTGGCTACTTTATCGCTAGGCAATCTAATCGTACGTAGGGTCGGTCGCCGACTGAAACGTCATTACGTGGCACGTGAAGACTATTTTAGGGTCAGGATGAGCAAGAGTTGTACGGAAAAGTACGCTTTGCACAACGTGACTTTGAACACAGAAGCAGCAAAATTTCAGCTCCTTTCTTTCAGGACCTTCGGGTGCAGCTGCGCGAGATGCAACACGAAGCGTGGACTGCAGGAAGATGCGCTGGGCGGGGCTGTGGGCCCTCAGCGCACAGCGCTCAGACGGCTCCTGCCTGGGATTGGCTTGTAGTGCTAGTGTTTTGCAGGCTGCGAGGGCACACCATTCAGAGTGCCCCAAATTATCTTCGCCCCAGTGGGCATCCTCTAACCCAGGCCAGGGCCATCAGAACAGAGAGACAAAGAGAACCCTGGCCAATCCTTTCTGATCAAAGATCATTTCACTCTGATTCAGCAGCCTCTGGTGCCATCTCCTTCCTACCTGAGATTCCTGTTTCCTTACCAATTCTGTGACTCTTAGATGTGCTTTCAAGAAGTCGCCATGGCTTTGTAGATTAATGGATGTGTGTGGCCCACAGCCAGGGGAGGTGGGTGCTCTGGGCGTGAACCAATCGGGGTCATCTCCGTCGGCCATTAGGACTCGAGCATGGCAGGACTCCAGCAGGGTCCAGATGAGGACTGGGTGTGCTCGTCCCTGTCTGGTCAGGTTGGATTACCCTGGACACATTTGATGCCCACTTTATGCTTCTACACATTGCTCTTTGGTGGCACAGTATGAACAACTTGACCTCGGAAGCAGGCGGATGAGCTCGCGACCCAGCGGTCCTGTTCTGTGGCTGAGTGATGGAGCTCGACCATCCTGCTACTCCATCTCTTCATCTGCAGAATCCTGCACACACTAGCCAAGATCTGGGGCGGACCTAGACGCCTTCACCCGAGCCATGGAAAGAGAAAATAGGGCATCTGTATGGAATGTTTTCAGCCATAAAGAAGAATGCAGTTCCGTCACTAGCAGGGCAATGGGCGGAACTGGAGAACATCGCATTAAATGGAGTAAGGCAAACGAGAAAGACAAATAGCAGTGTGTGGGAATAAACAGGCTGAAAGTAGAAGAGAGAGGGGGAGAGATCCAGCAAGAAGACAGGACAGAAGAGGGTACGAATCAGTGCAATTAATATGCATTGATGATTATGATAAACCACAAATAGAAATGACTCTTGCCAGGACCTGACAGGACTGGAGACCTTGGAAGCAACCAGACTAAGTAGTGGAGCCCCCAGGAGGGCTGGGAACCCTTATAGTGGGTCATTATTCACTTGGATGGTACAGCTGATTGGCAGCTGTTGGAACACATGTTCAGACTGGCTTGTAGGCTCTGGGTTTGAGACTGAGCTCTGGACAACTGCTGGATTCTTGACTTCTGGTTTGAAGACTGGATGATGACAGCGCTTTGCAGGACACCCCTGAAATATCTAACCCCGCAACACTCACTCTGGGCCCCGAGATGGCTCATTTGTGCTCCTCCTTATTAACAGGCCATTTGTTGAAGTGGGAGATTTGCATTAAGTTGGTGCCCGGCACTGTGCAGCTTCATCTGGAGCATTCTGGGGCCCGCGGAGTTCCTGAGCTTAACTCCAAGTCACTCAAGGAACGCACTGGTTTTTTTCTTTCTTTCTTTCTTTCTTTTTTTTTTTTAACTTGATAAAGCAACACCTACAATGAAACCCTCGCTCTTTCTTTTCTCAGATGCTCTCTAGTTCTGAGAGTCCTTAATTAACATTCTCACACTCCAGGACTATAAAAAGATTCTCCATGTATGTGCGCCCTTTCCTTCCTTTCCTTCATTTGAATATTTTTTTGTTTGTTTCTGATGTGCAGTGGATTAAAGAAATCCACCTCCCTAGTTCTGAACACAGGAGTGCATTTCTGAAAATTGGTTTTATCTTTTTTAAAGAGAGAGAAATTGATTTTTATTTTATTTTGTAGTTTTGTCGTGTTGGGAACTGGCCTTGTGCATGCTAGGCACGCTCACTACCGCTGAGCTCCATCCCCTGCCCTGGAAATTGATTTTTAAGTTGTGGAAATAAAAGGCCCCAAAGGGTTTTTGATGAGACTGACTTGAGATGGAGATACGGACACCTCTCTCTCTCTCTCTCTCTCTCTCTCTCTCTCTCTCTCTCTCTTTCTCTGTCTCTCTCTCTCTCTCTGTCTCTGTCTTTCTCTCTCTCTCTCTCTGTCTGTCTCTCTCTGTCTCTCTGTCTCTGTCTCTCTCTGTCTCTGTCTCTCTGTCTCTCTCTCTCTCT
>NW_004524599.1:12226875-12234717 GCF_000260255.1 Octodon degus
TAACTTAGTATTTGGAGCTCCTTTTCTACTTGCTGGGTCCATTAGGATGAGGATAAGGAAACATGCAGGCAACCCACCTTCCCCAGCCATATCGAATGGTTGGAAAATAAAAGAAACTATATGCACAGCATGGCTAACTAATGTATTCACACTCTCCTCGGTTACCACTGAACATTTTTTAATTATTATTATTTTGTGGTGAGAACACTTAAAATCTACTCTGTCAGCAAATTCCAAGAAAACAATGTGGTGCTATTAGCTAACGTCACCACACTGTGTCCGCTCTCCAGAAGCCCATTTCACAGCTGAGTTTGTGCCTCTTGGCCAACAGCTCTACGGTCTCCTTCACACCAGGGCTCTGCCCTCTATTCCGAGCTGAGGAGACTGAGTTTCTCCTCCGTAGGTTCTGTGGTTTCTTAGGTACTTTCTCATCCTGAGACACAATGCCTGACATCCACAGCTTAGTGGAGGACAGCTTACATTGGCACGCAGTTTGTGGAGGTTTCAGCCCACTCTTGGCTGGTTCTGAGGCAGGGTGGCATGGCACAGGGGTGTGGAAGAGGATGCTTGCTGATGGCATGGCAGTCAGAAAGCAGAGAGAGGCGCAAGGCGGGGCGGGGCCTCCTCTAGGCCCTCCTAGGTGTGACCCTTCTCCTCTCATCAGCCTCTCCACCAGGCTTCTCCTCCCATGTCACATTTAGCTCTAAACTCATCAGGGGTTAATTCTCTGATGGCTGGCACACCCCATAGTCCAATCCCTCCCCTAAGCCCCCACCTATGAGCACATGCGATTTTGGGGGTCATCCAGGTATAAACCACAACACCCATAAAGGTAATATTCTGTAAGATTTGTCCTTCTGGTTTGACATTTCACTTAACATAAATGTCCTTTGGGTTTAGTCATGCTGTTGCCCATAAGATTTCCTTCTTCTTAAAGGTTGGATAATATTCCATGGTAGATAGACTCCATATTGATTTTATTTATTTGTGTGTCAATGTTGTTTCTCTGTATTGGCTACTGTGAATGATATTTTTGTTCTTTTCTCTTTTTTCGTATTTTAGGAAAGGGTCTACAGGGTGTTCAGGGTCTCACTACTAGATTGGACTTGTAGTGATCTGCCTGTTTACAGCCTCCCAAGAGCTGAGATTACAGGTACGTGCCTAATCTCAATTGCCATCTATTGTGTCTCGGGGATGGGGCCAGCACATCAGGCCTGGGGATCGAACCCCCAGACCCCGCAATTTATTGAGAAATAGGAAAACTGTACATGTGGTAGGAATGTAATTAGTACAATTATTATGAACAATTGTGTGATCCAGGCATTGCACCTTCAGGTCAGCACGTAGATATCATGGGAGACGAAAGCTGCGTGGAAGGGGTATCTGCACGCTTGGCACACGTGGAGCTAGGGAGCTGCAGCCCTCACTGTCCCAGAGCACCGGAGGGAGCTCCCGCAGAGGCAGGTGGGGAGAATGCTGTACGCTGACCAACCCCACTGTATTTGGAGGGAGAGAAGAAATGCATGCCTCATTTTAGTGAGTTCTAAGTCTAACGCTCTTCTCTTCCTGCCTCCAGGTATGTCTGGAAGGCCCGGGCTGGAGGGTGGCAGAGGCCCAGCATGGCTCCTTCTGCCCGCCTGTTCTTTCTTCAGTCTTGGGCCCTCCAGGGACTGGTGATTCCCAAACCTCCAGACTCAGATGTTGCTGGTTTGGGCACTCATTTAAAATAGCAGGGAGCTTGCCCAGAAGCCTTAGAGGTGTGAGGCTGCAGACCACAGGCCCTGAAGGCTGCCTCAGGGATTCCTTGGACTGCGGGCAATGTGCGAGAGAGCTCCAGGCTCAACTCAAGTCCAACTGTAATTTTTAAAATTACTTTATTCAGTGTTCTGATCTGGCAGCCTCTCCAGCTCCCAGGTCTTCTGTTGGCTTTTTAAGCCTAGGAGTCAAAGCCAGGGTCTTGCACATTCTGGGCAATTTTACTGTTATCTTGCAGAAACTCGAGGATTTTTTGGAATCTGAGTTCTGCACACTCGGTTGCATCATCTCAGAAGGACACTGCAGGGTCTCCCTGTAAGGCTGCACAGAGAGTTCCTGTCTGAGGGGTAGTGGAAATCCAGCCTTGCTGTCTGGAACTGGGTTGAGTCCCACCAGATGCATTTGCTGTGGTGTGGCACTGTCCCTCAGCCTATAGAAACCCTCCAGCCCAGATGGAAACAGTAGAAGAGTGACCTGGGATCATCCCATGACGAGTGCGCAGCACCCTGGCGTCTGAGGTAACCTGAGTTCCCTGGGATAGCGCTGCTCCCTCTCCCCTTTCAGGTGATTCTCTCCCGGTAACAGCCCTTGCTGGGTTTCTCTTCTGCACGGAGTCTCTCTCTTCCCTCTCAGTGCTGCTTCCTGGCATGGTGTCCCAAACACTGCCCACCTCCAAGTCGGTGTCCACCAAAAAGGACCCCAAGTGAAGAACATTTCCCACCAGCAGGTGCCTGCTGTGGTTTGAACATGGTTTGGCTCTACTAAAACTCGTGCTGCCACATGGTCACTGGTGTCGTGATGTTGAGGGGTTTGGGTTACTTGAGAGCCACCCTCACGAAGGGATTAATGCCGTCTGCATTCTCACTCTCTAGGGACTGACTGGTCATCTCAAGTGCAGGCTGCTGTAAAGCAGGGTGGTAGCCCTTGTCTCCTCCTTTTCTTTCTTGCACCCCCTTGCTTTTCATCTTTCCACCGTGTAGAAAGCAACATGAGGTCTTCAGCAGCGGCAGCTGCCCAATCTTGGACTTCTCAGCATTCAGAGCCAACACAGATCTCTGGTCTGCATAAGTCACCCAGTCCCACATATTCTAGGAGAGCAATAATAAGCAGGCAGACAAGGTGCCTTCTCTTAATGTGTACCAAAGCTATGGCGGAGCTGCTGGTGGGCCAGGAGAACTGGCTGCCGGCACATTTGCCTCTGTTTCTGTGGGAGAGACCGTTTGGGCTAGAACTATGCTGGAATGCCCCGGAGCTGTGCCCTGGCTTTGCACCACGGACCAGGCAGAAGTTGTTCATGCTCTGGTTGCCCCTGTGGGTTATTTGAACTTCACACTTGGGGAGAAGATAGATGCTGAAGCAGAGGGAAAGAAGGTTGTGCATGGGATGGGCTGCATGGGGCAGGAGAGGAAGGCATTTAAGGAAAGGCTTATTAGAAGGGGGGGGGCACATAATCAATTTCTTTGTGTGCTTTCTTCAGTCTTTTGGATGGAATTTGACTGCCATTGAGCTGTGGACCACTGTGTGTAACCTCCAGTGATTAGGGTGAACTCTGACTGTGTTTGAAAACTGAGATTCCACGGCAGGAAGCAAAAGATAATTTAGGTCATTCTCCTCTCCTCCTACCAACCTATTTCTGTGGACAAACATTGCATAGAATTATCAAAACGCTTCTACACTGGTGTCATGATTGGGCCTACATACATAGAGATGAGCAAGTGGGCAATGAGAGGAAAGGAGAGGCAAGAGATTGCCTTGCTCAGCAGGAAGCTGGAGCAGCGTTAGGAAGAGCGGCGTGGCGGGGAGTGCCAGCAGGCACTCGGGGGCTGCTCTGCTCACGCCCCGGGTCCATGGTCCATGAGTGGCAGACCTCCAGGGATGTTTGGTTTGCTAAAATGCAAATATCGGCAAAAATATTGGGTCAGGTTGGGGGTGTTGGGAGTTGTGAGTTGTCCTCCTTAATTAACTTCCTAAATGATTATTATATGAAAGTGTGTGAGTCACTAGGTCGATTTACAAAATTTCACAACAGGCTAAGGACTTGTAAAGAAGCTTGTATTATCTTAGAAAATTAAAATTGCTTCTGGTTCTAGGTTTTCATTATCCCTAATGCACTGGGCTGAACTAGCAGAATGAATCAACTCATGTCAAAAGACTGTTTTGGTTTCTCATTAGCTTATTTATAAATGCACTGGAATTTGAGTATAGAGAAAAAGCACCCAAGAGTTTCAGCATGCCTTAGCAGCTGATATAGTCCCTTTCCTTTTGTCTAGCAAGGAGATCTTTTGTGCTTGGCCTTTGGTAGGATCTGCTCTAGGGTGGCCATTATTTCTAAGTCTGTGTTTTGTGGTTCAAGACAATGCTAATTCAATAAGTATACCATTGTTTTTTCTAATTCACTGTGAATTTACCACAACCATGGTTGCCCAGTTATCAGGAGTTGGAAATCCACAGCTGCTTGAAGTCTGCAGCTAAGGAATAAAACATGAAGATAAGAAAGGGAGGAATGTGAGGAGGCAGCGGTGGCTTCCAATTTCCAATTCCATGGGAAATGCAAATGAGTATCTCCCCCTAGATGTGCAAGAGAGCAGGCAGGCGCCTCACTGCTGACTACCAGGGAATATGTAGGATCGGACCAAAGTCATTCCTGCTACCCTGGAGGAAAAGGTCTTCAACTTCTAAGCCTCAAAGCCCCCACTGTCCCTCTAGGTACCTCGTTAAGATGCAAACTTCCACTCTGCCATGGATGATGGTTTAAAGGGCTCTGAGGTCCTCACGTGAGGAATTTGCCATTGGCTGCAAAATAGCCACACTGCTTGTGAATTGAAGCTTACCTGGCCAAATCCCATTCTTAGGGATTTAAGCACATTATCCCATTTTATCCTTATGATAATCCCATGAGATTACATGGGATTGTCCTCCTATGGTACGGATGAGGAGACAGAGGCTCAGAAAGGGTAAGTAACTTGCACAAGGTCAAGTAAGTGTAAAGTGGTTGTAAAGATCCAGCTCATCCAGCTCTCTGTAGCTCTGGCTTCAGACCCTGGGCTCATCTATTAAGTTAGTGGTTCTCACAGTGGGTTACCTGGACTGAATCACTATCATCACCAGGAGAATGAGAAGACATGAACATTTTCGGGCTTCTCTCCAGTTGTACTGAATTGGAAATTCGGGGGTGGGTCCAGCAGCCTCCAGGTGAGCACACCCTCTGGGCGTTGCTGACACATGCTTTGTCTTGAGAGTCGCCGTGCTGGGGAGGGCACCCCACTCTCCACCGGCAGCACTGCAGTGTGATGGTGGAGAGCGAGAGAGTCTTCAGAGCAGCACGGTTTGGGCAGCACTCTGCCCAAATGACAGTGAGTGTGGTGATGGGCCAAACTATACAGCATCCCAGGTGCCAGAGAAACATCACTCCCTCAGGGTCTGTAGGTTCATCCATGGGAAGAGGTGGGAAGAGAACTTGTCATCTGGGCTCTTCGCAGAGGCTGATAAAGGACAGGACTAGAGGCTGAGATGGGGAGAGGTGGACAAAGAAGTGAAGGGGTCACTGGAGCAGAAGGTCTGAGGGAAGGGCACCTGCAGAAGCAGGCAGCCTGAAATGGCCCAGAGCCTGAAGATGGGCCCCAGGTAGGGCAAGGCGACATGGTTCTGTGATGGCAGAAATCAGTGGCCAAGTTGCTGGAGTTTGCAGTTGTCAGTGTGTGACATTTCAGCAACTGAACAGTGAAGCTGGTGGCTGTGGGGCTCTATCGCTGGTTTGTTTTGTTGTAGGTGAAGTTGTGGTTGGGGCTCCATGTCTCCAGAGACACCCCATAGGGCTTGTCAGACCATCAGCAGAGGTGAATGCTCTTCAAGGGAGCAGCTGCCTGGGCGGGTTTTTTGCCCGGTGTGCAATTCTCACACTGCATAGCACAAGAGTTTGCAGAAAGTAGTCACGAGCTCCCCACCCTAATCCGGGGGGTAAGCAGCTCGCATTCCCATTGCTCTGCTCAAGATCCCGCCATTTCTTAAACCCCTGGAAAGGGGCACATGGAGATAGAAACAGCCAGGGGCACTAGAAATCAGCTGCTAGAGTCTGAATTGCACATTGAAGTAGAGCAGTTAAGACTGGAATTCGAATAGATACGGTGAGATCAAGAAGGCTTTTCCTCCAGTGATCTTCAGAGCATCCTTAGGTGCCCGTGTTCAGTCAGAACCAGGACCAGAAGGAAGAATCCTTTACTAACAAGGGAAGGGAGGACTGGTAGCCCACGTGAGTCCCCACTGTGGTGACACCTTTGACTTAATTGCGTCTGTGTGTAAAATCACTGTTCTAGCCAAATCCCTTAGATATGGGTAGCAATAATATCTGCCTTTTGGGCAGCATCATACTAGAATTAAATATACTTCTCAGGGGATCTACCCTGCTGTAATGGAAATTCACCGAGTTACAGTGTATCCCCCACTTTGCACACACACTTAAAGCGAGAGTTTAGATTCACACAAAAGATAGACCAGGGAGCAATTATTTCCTAGATGAAAGAGTTCTTTAGCTTGCCGGGTGTCACTATATTTTTTAGTTACAAGGTTTTAAAATTAATACATTTAAAATCAAACCTAAATCGAATCTTGTCCCATGCCTTACATAGCACGAGTGAGGTATATCTGTCCGTGTCTGCTGTGTTTTCTGATAGATTTCACTCCTACACTTTTGTCTTAACAGTGGCTTTTATGGGAACAGACACACTACGAATCAGCAATTCCTGTGTACATTGCCGTCTTCTGCGTTCTCTGGCATTCTTAAGTTCTTTTACATGAACGTGGCGTACACAGTCCTCTCAGTGTTTTGTGGTGTGGCAACATGTGAAGCATGGAAGTAAAGGGCCTGGCAAACTCAAGGGCCTGAGTTCAATCCCCAGTACAAAAAAAAAAAAAAAAAAAAAAAAAGTCATTGGCCACCAATCCTTTGGTTTATTATCCTAGGTGCCTGCTGCATACACACATAGACATGCAGATAGTGTATGTTATGTATTCCTGCAGGCCTTTGAGATGATCAGTTTAGGAAAATAAGCACGTTCATTTCAGTTGATGGTTTTGGAGGGTCCAGTTCATAATCTGCTGGGCCCATTGTTTTGTGTTTGTGGTGGGGCCATGTATCACAGCAGGGATGAAGAGTGAGGCAGAAGTTCTCAGGTCATGGCTAGAGAGAGGGAGGGACGGAGGGAGGGAGGGAGAGAGAGAGAGAGACAGACAGACAAATGGACGGATGGACGGACAGTCAGAGAAACACAGAGACAGACAGAGAGACAGAGAGATAGAGACAGAGACAGAGAGATACAGAGAGAAATTACTTCAGGTCATGTCTTTAATGACCTAAGGTCTCCCTTCTAAGGGCTCTGCCCCTTCAGAAAATGCCACTGAGAATTAAACTTTTAAAGATATGGGTCTTTGGGGAATGTTATAGATCCAAACTGTGTCAGTGTGCATGGTTAACACCCACAAGTCAATCAATTCATGAAACAAGAAATCACCGTGGAAGCCAGTAACTTGGACCGTGCTGTCTGGGTTATCCCAGCCTGGCAGAAATTACGGAGACTTGGCTAGAACTAAGTTTGCCAGCTGACGTGGCTCATATCGAGAGTGAAAATTATGCATTCATTTTGTTTACTTTATGGCCTTAGTCTGGGCTTTTTTCAAAGCCCTACATTTAATTCTAGTTGCAAGTCTCATTTCTACATGGCCCTGGATGATGTAATAGCTACAGTATAAGCTTCCTCTTCTTTTGAGCAGTTTCTTCCCACTTTTTGTTTGAGTGTCAGAGAGACCTGCCACTTTCAGGTGGGTGATTTAATTGCACCATCAGTAAGAAGACCTAAAATTAATTTTTGGCTCTATTTAGCTTGTTATTTCAGTCTCATTCTTATGACATGAGATATTCTGGGAAATTTCTTGAACAAAATGAACTTTCTGAGGACAGACTTCAAGGTGCATTACACTTTCCATAAGCCCGAATTGAGCCAGGGGCTGGGATACCCGTGACTCAATACCAAGCTAGGTAAGGTGACGGCAAATCCAGACTGTGGGGACAGTCCCTAGGCCAGGCAATAGTGA
>NW_004524599.1:12235887-12251748 GCF_000260255.1 Octodon degus
ACTACGGTGAGCTTTAGGCAGATGTCCACCACAGTGAGACTCAGAGGGTACCCAGGAGGGTACCTATGCTCAGCAACTCTGCCTGTGAGCTCTGAGCAGTGGCTCTACCTTGCAGCAGAGCCACCCAGAGAGGGGGCTGGCAAGCTACAGTGACTGGCCAACCCTGCTCCATGCCAGTTTTCAGGTAGTGGTCAGCTAAGAATGATTTTTATCTTTGTGCTTTTAAAGAGTATGCAAAAAATCAAAAGAAAATAACATCTCACTGTATATAAAAATTCTATGAAATCTAAATTTCAGTGTCCATATTTAAAAAGTTAGACTGGAGGCCAGCCATGCCTATTTGTTTTCATGTTGCCTATAGCAACTTTCACCCGCAAGGCCACAGAACCCTCTGGAACATACGGTCCTTGGGGCCTAAAATAATTGCTATTTTGTGTTTTACCAGAAGTCTGCTGACCCGTGACCTCAGAGGCTTGTAAACTGCAGACTGCTAAGGCTTAATCTCAGAGTGCTTGATTCAGTAAATATGGATGGGGAACAAAATTTATACTTCGGATAGTTTCTTACACGGTGCTGGTGTTGCTGGTCTGATGACCACACTTGGAGAACCTGCCTAATAATAATGGCAGCTTGCCCCCAGGGCGATCGTTTGGTCCTTACAACTTGATTGCAGTCTTTAAGTCCCTTCTCCATCTCAGTGAAGGGTTGAAGCAAGTTCTTCTCTTTTCCAAGAGATTTTGTTTACTTTTACACAGGATACCTGGCCAGGAGAGTATAGAATGAGATAGAAAATCATCCCCAAACCCTGCTGGCTTTGCAGCGCTGGCTAAGCTACTCAAATTCTACTGTATATAAGAAAAATTGACCTATTTTCTCCCATGTAGTCTCAGCAAAGAACGTTCTGATCACCAAAATAGTGGATCTTTTTCCCCCGTCCACATGAAATAATTATTCGATATCAGCTCAGTGTCCTAGAATACAGTTCAATTCAGGGACTAACTGGTGTTAGTGCAGATCCCACAGTTCAAGGCTCAGTCCCCCAGGTTTGCGCTTCCCTCTCATTTCCACACCACAAGTGTTAGGTTCCTAGATTCCCAGGTTCCACATTTGTGTCTAACTTGGCTACAACTCAGAGGTCCTCATGGTGGCTGACTTGGGTTGAAGAATTTTCTACGAGCATTCAGAGCTGAGGCAACACTGACATATACCAGTACAGGGCCAGATGTGCGAGAGGGGTGCAGAGTTTCTGGGTGCACCAGTCTCTAGGCACCCCAACGTGTTCCGCGACCTGGACCCACACTTGGGAGACGACTATGTAGGCTTTGTCACAAGGCCATGACTGATTGTTTCTCTCTCTCCAGGCCTCCAGGAAGGGAGGTGGGTGAAGCTCAGCGTTCCATGCTTCTGACCATGGCCTTGTACTTCTGGCGACCAGTCCCCATCCAGGAGCCCACCAGAGATACCTTATTAGAATGAAAAATGTTTCTCTCATCCAAAAATTTCAAGGAATTTAGTAGCTCAGTGCCAGGAACCAGGTCAGGGACCCAGCACTAGAATACAACTCTCTTCTGGCCCTCCTGTGTTCAGGGAGGCAATCATAAAGATTGCCAGGAAACAGAGGTAGAGGCAAAATATGTATTTCCTATTATAAATCACAACATCACAGACACCAATAACAAGAATTTTATGCCTCACAAGATGGAAGCAGACAGGAAATAAGTTAGCTGGTCTGAATTGTGCTGCTATATATACGGAGAGGCACGGAGCCCTGTAGTACGGCGTCTCTCACTCTTCCAGGACGGGCCGCTGGATTCATTGTCTCAGGTGTTCTGCCCCAGTGACAGTGAACACACTCAGTCTATTTCCCTCAGACATTATTTCGGAATTTGTACGGTTCCTGTTTTTACTCAAATATGCATAAGTGGAAGAGGAGACAGTGTTTTAAACTCACAGTTGCAGTAAGGCCGACCCATTTTGTAGTCTCGTGTGACTTGGAGAATGACAAGTTGGGTGCAGTTTCCAGAGGAATGTACCAGAAGGGGGTGCATGCAACACCACACAAGCCAGTGACAGCTGACACCAGACCGTGCCACCCACCACGGACACCAGGGCTGTTCCCCACCCACAGGCCACTGCAGCGCTCTGTTTCATGCCTGTGTGTCAGCAGCAGCTTGGGCTTGGGTCTGATTGACTTCAGTTCTCCCTGGTATCATCCCCCCCACCTTTCTAGGCTCAGTATTAATTGCATCTTTGGATTACCATCATTCCTGTAGTAGGTTTGTGGGAGGACTAGAAAAATGTAATAACTCAAGAAGCCTCTGAATAAAGATGTCAGTGTCTCTGGCTGATCATTTGCATACTTATCTGTTCAAGTGACATTTGTATATCATTTCTCTGGTTGTTTTGTGCTACAGGAAACCTGCTGGCAGTACCCAAGATGCTTGTGTTGCAGCCTGTCTGTGCAGTCACCATCCTCACAGTAATAAAGCAAATGAAGGGCTAAAGGGCTGCCCCGCATTCGGATGAGGCCAACCCCAGACTTGCAAGCTGTTCACTAAATTGGACACCTCTCACTGTCTGAAGAAGATATTCTCCTGTTTTATTGATTCTATCAAAACTATGCCCAGAGTAACACATTGTAAGGCTTTCTTAAAGTTGGAGGATCAAAACAATTTACTGTTTGCTGAGCTTTTGGTCTTTGCTGTACATAAGGGTCACTTGATAGTCACTTTTAAAGTGCTGTTGTATACTTTATCCAGTTCCTCAATGTCCACAGGCAAACTTAATAAAAAGCATTTGTTTTGTCTGTACTCTGTGTCAGCTATTCTTGTTATGTGTACAGAAGCAGAGATGAGCAAGAATTACAGCCTTTGAGGAGTTCAAAGTTTAATGGGACACACACACACACACACACACACACACACACACACAAAAGAAGAGGGAAGAGGGTACCACAGAAGTAGAATTTTATGCTTTTTGGACCACACGGAAGGAGCAAATCATTGGTTGGGGTTAGAAGAAGACTTTTAAAATTAGGTGTCAATGGAAGAAAAATTCACAGCAGGTGCTGCAGGCTTAGGGGACCAGGTGACCGATGCTATGTGCTTGGAAATGTGTGTGGTCAGAGCGGCAATGTCTTGTTGAGGGTGCGATGAGAAGTGGGCCAGGATGTGGCTGGAGAAGTAGAATAATGGCATTCAGGGTGCCTTTTGGCTGTTGAAAGAATATTGACTTTGGGATGAGCGCAGGTATCTAGGTATCAACTCATGAATGAAAGCATACAAAGCACAGCTAGGGTCTATGTCCACGGTGGACCACTGTTCAGTCATAGAGAAGAAGGTAGTTCTGTCGTTTTCAGGGATGCAGGTAAGTAGGAGGGCGTATTCAGAGAAGCAGGAACACAGATATCACCTGTGCTCATTTGTACTTTGAGTCGATCTCAAAGACACAGAGAATAGAATCCTGCTTACCAGAAGCAGGGAGGAGGGTGGCGGCCAGAGATGGGGACAGGTGGTTTATGGGTACGAGTGTGCAGGGGACAGGAGAAATAACTTCTAATGTTTTGCAGCCCAGTGGCATACCTATGGCCAGCAACAGTTAATTCACTATCTCAAAATAGCCAACAGGGAGAACTTTGGATGTGTCTGACGCAGAGGAAGGACAATGGCCTGAGGGGAGAGACGAGCCCCTGACCCAGATCTGAGTGCTATATGCTCCACGTGTGCTTTGACATGACACACTGTACCCCATGGGTGTGTGTAGCTGTGCCGTGGGGATCAGGCAGAAGAAATGAATCTGAAGAGTTTAGACTTTATTAATTTTTTTATGTATTTAATACAGAGTCTATAGGGTATCACTATGTGGATCGGACTCAGTGATTCTCCTGTTTTCAGTCTCCCATGCCTAGTCTCAATCACCGTCTCAGCATGCCCGGGGACAGGGTCAGCACAGTGCACTGGGGATTGAACCCCAGCCCCTGTGCTCCGCCTAGCAGGTGCTTTAGTCCACTGAGCTATCTGGTCGAGCCTCTGACAGTATGTTTTCATAGAACATATAAAATCAGGAATGCTTTCAGGCCAGCAGAGCTACTGCACACACACACATACACACACACACACACACACACACACACACACACAGAGCTGAAAAACATGTAAAAGGCTTCAGATAAGCTAAAAATAAAACATAAAAGTAGTTTTTTTCAGTTTCCTGGGTTGGTCCCATTGCCACAGGTGGGACCCATTGGGGCTGAGCTGCCCCTCTCAGGCTGACTGGGCTTTTGGCTCGTTTTCCTTTCGTGCACACACCACACATGGCAACTTGGAGCAGCTGTGTGGTGCAGCTCTCTAGACAGGTACTATGCCCTTGAGAGGAGAGACTCTTCTTAGTTCAGCTGGGGCTCGCTGGAGAACCTGACACAGTGTAAGGGCTTAGTTATTGTGGATGCAAAGAAGGAAGGAAGGAGGGAAGGGGGAAGGAGAGAGGAGAGCAGAAGGCCTGGCTGGGGGCCAGCATAGCTGAGGATTTGGGGCTCTCCTAGGTGAGAGCGGTAGGGCAGTGTTCATGGAGATTGACAAATGAGAGTTCACCGTGCTGAAGGTAGACAAACTGGATTTACCAAGATTCATGAATGGACTCACTTAACATATTTTCAATAAGTTGAGAGAGGAAAACTGGTATCATTCTATAGTAAGTTAACTAGGTAGAAAAAAACCACCTTAATTTGAAGCATAGACCACTGGGGGGGGGGGAATCCTTGAGTAATTATAGTAAAGAAACTCCCAGAGACCATATGTTTGGCTGTTTGCACTTTTGTTCATCCACTTATTGGAAGCTAAGATCATGAACTCTGAAGCCAGCCTGCCTGGGGCCATGCCATGGGTCTCTCGCCCACTCTGTGGCTTGCTACATCTCCCTCAGTACCTGCATCTATAAAGAAAGAGTAGTGATCAGACTAACTCATAAGTTTGGGGTGCGATGTCCGTGGCTTCTTGGATCTAAAGCTCTTGGAACACCAGCTGGTGTAAAACCTCATCAATGCCAGCCACTTTACTCTCTCAGTGCGTCTGTATTTAGTGCTTCCTATGTATCGGGCCCATTTGAAACACAGTGAGCCTTTTTATCTGTGGTTTTCAAATCCCTGGATTCTGTGCCCAGGGGTTCAATCAATTGCAAATGGAAAACTCTTGGAAAAAACAGTGTCTGTATGGAACATGTATCCTCTAAACTCTGCAGCATAAAGGTGACTTACACAGCACTCACACTGTGTGAAGTATTACAAGTCATCTAGAAATAGTTTACAGTGTATGGGAGGATTGTGTAGGTGCGATGCAAGGACGACTCAGTTTGGGAAGGCACTTCAGTCTATACGGACTTGGATATTTGCAGAGTGGACCTGGAGCCTGTTCCCAAGAGCCAGAGAGGGATAATATACTAGGAATAAGGAGACAAAGGTGATGCTGTCCCATCACAAGGAGTTCATAGTCCCGGATGGATGTCAAGAAGGGAGAAGGGCTCCAGTATAACACAGCAGGGTTTACAGTATGTGCACACATGCATGGGGGACACCAAGGAAACCACCTGCTGATCACACTTCAGTTCATCAGGCTTGCACCTGGCCAAGCTTTCCTTAAATCTCATTTTATTTATTTACAAGGCAAGCTTTTTTCATCTGTATGCCTTAGTATGGGGAGGAGACTCCAACATCTTCTAGGACTTTTGTTTAGAAAGGATAACTGGGTGATTTTAGAGGATTCCTACTGTCTAATTTCATAGCTTCCTTGAGTGGGGAGATACGTAAGGACACATTTCTGGGGTGTAGAGTTGAGCTACACTCCCTCTTAGCCAGTGGAAGGAGAGCACAACCAGAAGAGAGCAACTCCCAGAGAAGGCCAGCTGCATGGCAGATTCAAGTTTCAGTTGAACAGAGGCATCTTAGGGTCTTGGTTTGCCTGGTAGGTGGACAAGAAGGAGGGGGAGAGTGGGAGGGGGTGCAGTGCAGACTCACGGCAGCCCAGTGAGTTAGAGAAGAGGCAGCTCATGACATGGCGCTTCTGTTCTCTCCTTTGAGTCTGCCTACCTCATGCCCCTGCTGGCAGCCCCGGGGGGCGGGGGGGAGGAAGGCAGTGACATTTAGAATTTAGTAAGCTTTGTGGATTTTCCTTTTGAGATTCCATTGTCTTTGAGGGTACCCTGCCCCTAACAAAATCACTGAGAGAAAAGCCTGGAAGTACTTTTGACTTTCCATGGGTCCTTGGAGGCTATCATCTCTTTCTGCTGCCCATTCCCTTTAGTACAGTGCCGCTGCACCCAGTAACAATGTTCTGCTCGGGAGTCATGGCCCATGTGTCGGTTCACACTGATGTCTGCAACAGCCCTGTGAGGTGGGCCCTAGAGGTGGGCTTCTTGTAGTTTTTATTATGTAATAGATGTTCTGATAAATGTGGTTAAGCCTGTCCATTCAAAGATGAAGGATAGAGCCTGAGCTCTGTCCCAGGGGGCTCCGGCCTGGGGGTTCTGGCCTCAAACGTAAGCTGTAAGTAAGGCAGGTGGCTTACCTCCTTTCTTTCTTCCACAGAAGGAAAACTTGGGTAGGTCCACCTCACAGATGGGAAAGGAGTAGTTCAAAACAGAGGCACCTTTACTCATGAGAGCTATGTCAAGGTACAGCTCTCTGATGTCCTCCCCTAAAAGGAAAGAGAAGAGCAACTTCATTCTTTTGTCCCACCAGTAGCACAATACATGGTGAGCATGCGCCCTTCCACCAGCAAGGTAAGTGGCCTTTTCTTTCCATTTCTCTGCTCTGTGGTGGAGACGAGTTCTTTTTTTTCTTGGTGAAGCAGTGTTTAAGCCATGCTAAAGGGCATGAGGGTGACAGCTGCCTACGTCAAGCTTTAAGAATTTACCATAATTCTTTGGGGCCAAAACAGTGCAAATGCCAAATCCTGCTGCCAGTAGTTGGTATTGTTTGTGGCCAAGACAACTAAACACAGGTTCTCTCCTATGTACATATCAAGACTTAGCCTCAGAACACGTCCATTGACTTCTCCTGGATGCACTTGTTTCAGGAGCTCATTCACCCAAATGAGTGTCGAAGGTCTTCTTAGTACAAAACCATGGCTCTAAGTGTGAGTTCTCCTTTATTTAAGTATTACTCAGAGAACTGAAAATGAGGTTAGGGGTGGAGTTACTAGCAGAGGGTGGAGGTGGGGGTCACAGGAGTTTAGTCAGCCAGCTGACTTACACTATAGATATCATGTGTCACCCAAGTGGCATAGGAAGAACCAGAGCCATATTTTATTTTATGGTAACAATTTGTACTTACTCAGAATGATGCCAAATCGAATCCTGACCTTCGGTTGAATATGTTTGGAACATTGGTCAATAGAAAGGCCAAAATCCTGTACTGGATCTGCCAGGAGGAAAACAACAGATTCACTGTGAGTGCGCCGTATACTCTAAAAATTCAGATTTGAAATACATAATTACAAAGGCCTCCAAAATTTAAAGAGCCAATCCAAAAATGGGCATATGTGATGAATATACACTTCTTCACAAATGAAGAGATGCAAATGGAAACAAGTATTTGAAAAAATGTTCAACATCATTGGTCATTCAAGAGAGGCAAATTAAAACAACACTGAGGTCCGTCTTATGCCAGAAAGAATGGCTGTCATCAAGAAGTCAACCAAGAGCAAGTGCTGGAGAAGCTGTGAGGAAAAAGCATCCTTCTCCATTGTTGATGGGGGTGCAGGCTGGTATAACCATTATGGAAATCAGTATGAAGATTCCTCAAAAAGCTAGGATTGGAGGTCCCGTTTATGCCAGCTACCCCCCTTCTAGGTATTTTTCCTAAGGAACTGAAATCATCACACGAAGAGGACATATGTGTGCGCCCATGTTTATAGCAGGGAAATCTGTCATAGCTAAATGTTGGAAACAACCCAAATGCCCATCTACTGAGGAGTGGATAAAAAAGATATTGTAGTTTTACACAATGGAGTACAGTCAGCTATAAAAAAGATAAAGTTGAAGCTTTTGTAGATAAATGAATGCAGCTAGAGATTATATTGGTAAGTGAAATAAATCAGACCCACATGTGCAAACATCATATTATCTTGATGTGTGACAACCTGAAAGAATAATTAAAATCTAAAAGGTACGACAGAAACTGTGAAAGGGAAAGAAATTGTTCAGTGGGGAGGAAAAACTGGGATGAGGAAAAGGACAAAAGAAAGAAGGGAAAAAGATATATTTAGGTATATATGCAGAATGATTTGGGTAATTATATTGTCAGTTTCTGCTGGTCTTTTGAAAGGAGCAATTACTGCTTAAACTTTTTCAGCTGTGATTTTTTGTTCCCTCTTTTGAATTTCTTATAACTTATTTGTTATTGTTTTTTTCTTTAAATCTGGTACATTTATATCTGATAATCTGAGCAAGCAATTTGAAGATAGCATCATGTAATACAGCAACGACTGGTGAATTCCTAGTACTTTGTTTAGTGAAATCTTGTATTGTTTCTAATGCTTTTCTTTTTCTATCACTATTTTGTATTCTTAAAAAAGTAATCATTTTACACTAGCCACTAAAATTTATTCAAAAACATATTGCTTCTTGATACTTTTTCCTTTTAGTGGTACTGGGGATTGAGTCCAGAGGTTTCACACTGAGCTATATTTCCAGCACTTTTCTTAACTTTTATTTCTGAAATAAGGTCAAACAAGCCTCTGAATTGCCCAGACTGGGCTTGAATTTGCAAGCTTCCTGCCTCAGCCTTAGAGTGCTGGTATTACATGTGTGCACCGGCATGTCCTACTTTATATTTTTTTTTTAATCAGTGATATTAGCTAGCTCCTCCTAGTCTCTCCAATATCAATGTCACATTCACTGTGACAGCTTGCCACTGGCAATTGGTCAATGTCTTTCTTTTTTTTTATTTTAGGGAAGGGTCTACAGGGTGTTCAGGGTCTCACTACTAGACCGGACTCATAGTGATTCTCCTGTTTACAGCCTCCCAAGAGCTGGGATTACAGGTGACGCCACCACGCCCAGTCTCAATTGCCATCTCAGCGTACCCCAGGGGAGGGGCTGGCACAGCAGGCCCAGGGATTGAAGCCCCAGCCCCTGCGCCTGCTTATTGGTGCTTTTTTTTTTTTAACTTTATTATTGATTTTTACTAAAATACAGGTGCTTTACTCTGTGGAGCTATTTGGCCGGCCCAACTGGTCAATGTCATATTCATGTAGACAGCAGCATTTCAACCTGCTGAGCACCATCTCTTGATGTCATATTGTCACCAATACTTTTATCATTCAAATTTTATTGTTTAAAATTTTAAAATTTATTTTATCATTATTTGAAATCTAGCTCTTGAACTTTTGGCTTTAAGATTTCTCATTAATTTTGCAGACATTTCCTATAGTATTTCTCATTATAATTAAAGCAAAGGAAGTAATGTGACGATTTTCAAAGTTAGGGTCTGCCAGTGTACTTCCGTTCTATCCTGTCGTGACCTGTCCCACCCCGTTCCATTCCGTACAATAATTCGTCCAAGTATTCCTCTATTTTCAGGGTATCGTGCTAGCTGTACTGGGGATTATGAAGATAATACACCTTACACGTAATCTCTGCTTGTCCAAACGCTCCAGTGGCTCACCGATGGTCACAGGAACGTCTAGACATGCTGTCCTGTCTTCCTTCCACAGCCCACATTGCAAATCCGTCCTCCACCCCGCGGGAGCCCCGACCATCCCCACCGCGCGTGCTCCTTTCCCCGTTTCCAGTGGACCGGGTCCCCGTGGCTGTCGGCGAAGCCTCAGATCCTGCTCACTCCCCGCTTCTGTGAAGGCGTCTCCGAAGGTCTTGGGAGAAGCCTTTTGCTCCTCTGAATTCTTAGAATCGTGATGTCTGAAACACTTTTTCAAGTGCACAAATACGGATTACCTTGTGCTCTCCCGCAACACTTGGACTAGACATGGCATTCCTCCGAGGCAGGAGCCAGTTTTCTGCCCTTTCTTTTTCTTTGCTTTGCTTTTCATTTCCTTTTTCTGTACCTTTGCTACTGGGTCTAAAACAAGCGAGTTAATTTTTTCCATTCTGTTTTTTCCCCAGTTTGGATGCCTAGTTGTGCATATTCATGCTGTTTCAGCACGTGAGCACAACGTGCAGCGATCTACTCAGACTCTTGCCACGTCTGCCACCTCAGACGTTTGTCACTTTTTTAAGCTGAAAATATTCATAATCCTCTCTCCTTGCTATTTGCAATTTACCATCGTTATTGTTAAACATTGTCACCCTCCTGAGCTGCAGACACTAGGATTTAATCATTCTCACTGTATTTCCTGTTAATGGACACTTATCTCTCCCGTCCCCCTTCTCCTTCCTAGACGCCGACAGCCCTTATTATACGAGGTCCCTCACTTACCACGGAGGTCACGCGGTAAGTGAAAATCAGCGAAGTAGCGACCTTATATTTATTTTAGTATTTATATATTTTTTAAGGCTTTATAACCCTTCCCACACCTTTATAAACCTTTCCCACACTTTAAAAAACACTGCTAATGTTCTTAACCATTTTCTAAACTCATAAATCTATGGAATTTTATCAACATACGTGTACTGTACAATACTGCAAAAGCCTGAGATGTAGCAAAAAATCTGCGACAAACAATTTAGATTAATATTGTTTAAAAACCTTCAAAAGACTAAGTTCGCAAAAGTCAAACCACGAAGCAGTGAGGGATTACTGTATTCTCTATTTTTTCAAAAAATTTTTTTGAAAAATGTGTTTAGTACCGGGTCTATGGGGTCTCACTACACAGATTACAGTGATTCTCCCGTGTTCGGCCTCCCAAGCGCTGGGACTACAGGAGCACTCCACCACGGCCTATCTCAGTTGCTGTCTCAGCACACCCCAGGGGCAGGGTCGGCATGGCATGCTGGGGATCGAACCCCAGTCCCTATGTTTGCCTAAACAGGTGCTTTAATCTGGCCAGCCCTGGATTCTCTACTTTAATGAGGTCAACTTTCTTAGCTTCCACGTATGAGTGAGAACACACAAAATCTGTCTGTGTGCTTGGCTTATTTCACTTACATAATGTCTCCTGTCATATTCATGTTGCTGAAAAAAATACCATTTTTGATAAAAAAATAGAGCACAGGTATCAGATATCTTTGCACACATTGATTTCATTTCTTTATATATCCAACCGTGGATGGCTGATTACATAGCCGGTCTCTTTTTGGTCTTTTCAGGAAGCTCCATGCAATTACCCTAATTTTCATTCCCAGCAACAGTCTATAAGAATTCTCTGCTACTCAGCCTTCCCCTTGTTGAGATCCATATCCGACACCCACAACCTAAAGGAAGGCTTAATTTAGCTCACAGTTTCAGGACACAGTCCCTGGCTGGCTGGCTTCAGAGCAGGATCATTAGGGCAGAAGGATGCGGTAGAGCAAAGCTCCTTAGTCATGGAAGCTGGAAAGCACAGCAGGGAACAGCATGGCGCAGGAAGGGGCCCAGGACCAGGTACAGGATCCCAGGCCATGCCTCCATGACCAATGGACACACCCAGGAGAGTGCTTTATTAACCTCCCAGGCATTACTTAACCCAGTGCTTTATTCATGGTCTGGCTTCTTGGGCTGGCTGGACTGGGGCCGTGGTACACAAGGGGACACTCTTGCTTCGGTACTTTCAAGCTAGCAGTGGGCTTTCAACTAGAATAACAGTCCCTGGAAATACAGTTCCTCTTCAGGGGATGATGGGGCACAGGGCTGCCTTTCAGGGGTTCCACTTGGTGTGGTCTCAGGCAGCATGAAATCTGTGTGGCATTGAAACCTGGAGTGTGGATGTTACTCTGCCGTGTTGCTGGTTGGGTAGTGCTGAAGCTCACAGGAGGAGGTGATTTTCATGCAGTCAGTTCTACTTATAATTACAGTTCTGATGAACATTTTCCTTTTTTTTTTTTTTTTTGAAATAATTAAATTCTCATAAGAAGTTTCCGAAAGACACAGAGGGATATCATGTGCCCTTCCCCTGTTGTCTATATAGGGTCGTTGCAAAACCGGGATGTTTGCACTGGTACTCTCCATAGAATTTATTCATATTTCACTAGTTTCATAGGTGTGTGTGTGTGTGTGTGTGTGTGTGTGTTTCATAGGTGTGTGTGTGTGTGTTTGTATGTGCATTTGTTTACATGTATGTGTGTATATGCACAGGTATATACTTATACCTCTGTATATATTGTCTTGGGTTTCAAAAACTGTTCAAGGCCCAGGGAGATAGCTCAGTAGAATAAGCGCTTGCCTGGCAACTGTAGGGTCCTGAGTTCAATCCTCCATACAAAAAAAGAAAATTCAGGAAATAATCAAAATCTGTTGAAAATTGGCCTTTCTCCCAGTGAGGTGCAGAATCACTGTGAGAAGACCAACCAGGACTCCTACCTCCTGTCCCCCAGCCTTACCCTGCTCATGTCCAAGGCTGACACTTTTTCTAATGTACCTTCAACTTCATAGCTTGTTCTCTGTAACCTACTTTACCACAAGAACTGGTACTGCTGCCCGTGAGCACTGTTAGAAGAAAACAAGTTGACCCAGAAGAATGTCAGTGTCACAAAGGTGTATGTTTGGTTGACTAATCCTAAGTATCTGGTGAGAGGTTGGGATCTTACATAGCACAACTGTGAGCGCTTCTCTCCTGTCTCCCACATTTTCACATCCTGATTCAGTCACACCCTCTCTAGGATGCTGTCTGTGGTGTCCCTGTCTGCCTTTCCTCTGGATGCCCACAGCAGGCTGCCTGTCCCTTTGTCACACTTTTATCATTTAGGAGCATGGGAATTCTTGCCACATTGCTCTTCTGTATCACAGTGTAAGCCATCAGATGTCAGGAACCATATTTTATTTTACTTTATTTTATCTTCATACAGACAACTTCTGTGCCAGCGATATCAATTGATCAGATGAACTGATGAAAAGGAGAGAAGAGCAGGTCATCCGTGATAACAGAAGACATGAAGATGGGCTTTTATTTCCCACTTTGACTTTGGTGGGTGTCAGCAACTGCTTAGAACCCTGATTTATAAGGCTGGGAATATTGTCTGATTCACATGCTTGGAAATGCTGTCTGGGAGGATGTCAGTGCATTCATTTATCTTGACAATAACAGAAATATTTATTTTAGTACCTGGGAGGAACTTTCTCAACTCGGTTGAGCAGCTAGCTGTCTGAGGGTCACATACTAGCAGATATTCTTTTGTATCTTTCAGAATTTATTTCTAAATAAAATCAAATAACAAACAGAGCTTGCTTTCGACCCCTCCGTTTAGGCAGCCTGATGATCCCCTCTGCAAGCTTCTCTTCTGCTTAGGATTCGGATCTGTTTGTGCAGCGATCTAACAGTTTGTCTTCTTGTGCGGCTGTGTTTGGGCTGGGGTCTTTTCAATTTCTTACACGAGCACAGGAATAACACTCAAGTGATATCACAGATCCCTGAAAGAGGGCGATGCAGAAAGCCTTGTTGAAACACCGTTACTGAAAATTCATTATCACTGCAACACAATATGAGCTTTCCTGTGGTTCTGTTCTTGAGTTCTCTGTGTTCCTTTCACCTCGTTTCCTCTTCCTCCTGCCATTGTAAAAAATGCGGTAACGTGATGCGGTGGATATATGCTCACTCTGCTTCTCTGTTATTTCCTGACCTCTGGTTTTTTCCCTACCGGTCCAATCTTGTTACTATACACTAGCACAGAAATTCCCCGATGGCTCATTTTTTAAAATAATAGTTGTTCTCCCATCCAAGTGTCTTCTGCCAACATTGCATTGGGACTTGATTCACACATTCAGACTTGTGTATATGAACCGGCTTCTTATTTTGCATCTGAGATGTGTAGGAGCTTAAACCTGATTCTTGAGATCAAAGGAAATAAAAATAGAATTAACGCCACCACAGTGGAATAGCTACTGTTTGTGAAATGAGAGATTAAGAACTCCCGAGCCCTGCAGGCTGCCTGGTAGCTGTGGTGAATGTGCTTTTGAGTGTGAAGGTATGTTTGGGTTGTTAAACTGAAAATGCTGGATTTCTCACTTGTTTGCTTCCAACTGCAAAGGAAAAGAAATTCATTAAAATGGCCTTTTTAAGAGTAGAAAAGATAGGAACTTGCAGGTCCCTCCCTCTGCTTCTGAATCCTGTCCTCTAGACTAACCCGTTTGGCTTCCATCAGCACAAGAGGAGACCGTTTGCACCACAAGACAGTAGTCTCCCCCTTCGTTTTAGTTGCCTATAGTTAGCTGCAGCCCCAAAATAATGAATCGAAAATCCAAATGTAAACAATACGTAAGTTTTCAGTTGTGTGCCATTCCGAGTCCTGTGATGGAATCTTGGCCCACCCTTCCTGGGAGAGGAATCATCATCTGCCCGGTGTGCCTGCACCACAGGTATTAGCCACTCACTGGTCTCTTAGTAGCCCTCTTTGCTATCTGACCAACTATCACAGGGCTTTTTTTAAGTAGCCTTTATTTGCCTCAAGGACAACCCCAAGGCATAAAAGTGGTGACACTATCAATTCAGATAGGACAAAGAGAAGCTGTGAAGTGTTTCTACTAAGTAAAAAGATGCAAGTTCTCAAAAAGAAAAACACACTGAGGTTGCTAAGATTTATGGTAAGAAATAGAAATACAGTACATATCCGGGTCAGCATTCTCCACGGTTCTAGGCATCCCCTGATGGTCTTGAACATATTCCCTGAAGCGGGGAGGAGACTACTGTAACTATGCAGCCTGTAGTTAGGGATGGTCTTTGCCAGCAATTTGCACACACAGGATGTGTGGCATCCCTGGGGAGTACTAGAAAATTACCAGGGCCTTGTCCCCAACAAGACACTCTGAGTGAGTGCACCAGGGTGCCACCTCAGCATCAAGCTTCCTAGACACTCTCCAGGTGATTGTGTGTCCTCACCACCTTCGAAAACCACCGTTACAAGCTATGCAGGGCTTTGCTCATTTCCTATGTGTGTGTTCTCACAGGTGGGGCCCTGGCTCTGCCACACATCCCTGCAAGGTAGACAATGATTTAGGGAGCCCCGGGGAGTACACCCCAGCCCCTCAGCCACTCCATGGTTTATCGCTGACTCCTCCCCCTCTCTTTTCAGTTTCTGTCTCCAGAGAAGCAACGTCTTTTCTTTTGTCTTAGTGATGGGAGATAGAATGAGACCTTAACCCATTAACCTTAACCTCAAGAGCTGTCCCAATGGCTCCTCAAGAAGCCTGAAGAAAAGCAAGGCTCTGCTCTGGCAGGATTTCCACAGTAGCTCTAAGTGACCATTTTCCTATTTCATTGTTTGCGCATCAGCTCTCTACTAAACACCATTCTAGGCCCAGAGAGGTTTGGGTGAGACAGGTCGGACGATGAAGAAGATTAAGCTAAAGGGAGTGGGTGGAAGATGGAGGAGGTTAAGATGGGACACATTTATAAAAAGTGCAAAACTGAAAACCCTCCCAATGTGGAGACGAGTTCAGAAGAGCCACATAATCTTGGCAGATGCGAGAGGACGGCATGGGGCTGGGAGAGCCGAGGCCATTGAGGCCGGGGCGTCTTGGGAGCTCTGGCTTACCCACAGGCCTCGTGAGGAGCTCTGCTCTCGGGTACAGAGCAGTGGTGTGTGGTTGCCACTGCTGGACATGAGCAGACCTGCAAGGTCCTCAGGTAAGCGCCAGAAGGCTCCTAGGGAGGCGGGGACTTCTGGCCAGTGTTTGTCAAGTGCTACTGTATCTGTCAGGACCATTCATGCAGAGGTTTTGGTATGGACATAGCTTGTATTTCTCTGGGATAAATGCCCAGGAATAGGATTGCTGGGTCACAC
>NW_004524599.1:12256648-12269674 GCF_000260255.1 Octodon degus
CATCTTGTACAGCAATTAACCACTAAAAAGAATATATGCAGTGTATTATTTGTTGAAACTGTACTTTCAATTTGATTTGAAACTGTCCCATTGCTATCTGTTTATCAATAAAATTTTGAAAAAAAATTACTAGACAAATCTGAGGATGGTAGAGAAATTATTCTAACTACCTTGCCTGGATTTGAGCTTCAGAGAAGTGGAGAAAGAAAAGTCATTGGGAGTGGATTCTGACATATGTGCTATAAGTTACATGTTCACCACAGTTCACATGACAACAGTTCCGAGATAACCTAAGTGTTCATCAAGAGAAGAACGGATACAATTGTAGTCTATACTTATGATGCTATTCTCAGCCATAAAAACAAATGAACTCAAGGGATGCATACATACTAGCTATCTCCTGGATTAATACAGTAAACTTCTGCTCAAATTAATTGCTAATTAAACTCTCATTAATCTCAGAAATTTGTTGATTAGGTTTTCTATGTGGATAGTCATTTTGAATGTACATAATTGCCATTTTTTTCCCTCTTTTAAACCCTTAAATATATTTTTCATGTCACAGTTCTGGTGGGGGCCTTCAGCATTATGTTGAGTAAAAGTGGTGGGATGAGCTACAGTCTTGACTTTACACAGAAACTTCCCGTGTTTTACCATTAAATATAATGATCACAAGCCAGGCATGGTGATTTGCCCCTATAATTCCAGCACTTAGGAAACTGAGGCAGGGGATCACTGTGGCTTTGAGGCCAGCCTGGGGGAGAGAGAGAGAGAGAGAGAGAGAGAGAGAGAGAGAGAGAGAGAGAGAGAGAGAGAACTATAGATCTATATTTTATTTTACGTGTATTTCTTTAGAGAGCAGATAGCTGATTGTAAAAATGTCATCTGGTGTTCTTCTTTAAAAATCAGATTATTTTAGCTAGTTTTTGTTTATTATGACCTTTAATATCTTTATAATTAGTTCTCATTTTCTTCTTTCCAGCATTCTTTTGGATTGGTTGGAATGTTTTAATTTTTTATTTGTCTAGTTGGAAGTTATGTATTTCTAGTCTTATAATAGCTACTCTTGAAAATTCAACGTACAGATTTTGTTTCTGTAAGGTTTGTATTCAATTTTAAAGCCACTTTCCCTTGGGATGTACGCATGTGTCGATTTATTTCTATTAGCAAAAGCGCACAACCCTGAATTTGCCACGTAAGCACGTCTGAGCGTGGAGTCGGCTACCATGACGTACAATCACACTACTGTGCGGCAGATCTCTCGAGCTTTTCTCCTTGCGGAACTCAGCTTCTTCACTCTTCCCTGAAAGACACGAGGCGCGTTCCTGTAGCTTTGTGCTTTATTGCTCCCTGTGCCAGGCAGCCTCCACTGTGACCCCTGTAATCCCGCCTTTTCGTGGTTCCCACCAATACTGACCCTTTCCCTCAGTGGCTTAGTGACTTCCTTTCAAGAGCCCAACTACGGTGTTGCTGGGTGATGCATCTGCGAAGGGTCACAGAAGGACTCCACCATCGGGCTTTCTTGTCCTCTCTTACTCTTCCTCAGGGCCCTCGCTCTGGGGAAAGCTCATTGCCCTTGGAGTGGCTTAGCTCTGTGGAGAGACCACCCACATGACAAAGGCCCGAGGTCTCTGGCCAACAACACGGGAGACCTGAATTCCGCTGCTGGCTGCTTGGGAGCTTGGGAAGGAGCCTCAGCAGGCAGCCCACTTGTTAGGAAGCTCCCGCCAGCCAGGTGTGGAGAATGCTGCAGTCCATCCTGGTGGCCTGTGCAAGAGACCCTCCCCCAGCTAAACCCCACCAAAGTTCCGGCTTCTGCAGGGAAGTGCTGAGATCTGAAGGAGCTGGCTTGTTCTTCCTCTTAAGTGAGGACACGGCCAGAAGGCACCACGCACAGAGCAGACAGCAACCCTCCTCAGACATGGAACCTGTTGGACTTGAACTAAGAGTAAAATCCTCTTGTTCAGTAATTACTCAGTCTAAGGTCTTCTGTTCTAGCTGCCTGAGTGGACCAAGGCACAAGGCATCCACTCTTGCCCAAGATTTCTTTCTGCAAACATTTGTGTCTCTGCTTGAGAGCTCTCTGTGGATGTAGGAGTGAGTTTGTCCCATTAACACAGTTGACCCCGAAATGCAGAGTTGGTGCCTGCAGGAAGACCTCTCACTGTAAACGATGGCTCTTGGGAGACCAGTCTCCCATTTCTTTTCCTCTAACATGTGACACCTTTGAGGCCTGTCCTAAAGAGGCTGAGCCTCGAGTCCCTGGAAGGACCAAGCATCAGGAGTCCACAGTGGCTTACGTGGATTGGCCTCTTTCCCTTCCTTCTCTTTCTGGCGCTTCCTAGGGTTACTTCTCCAGCAAATTTTCACTCAGTTCTCTGTGCCAGCACCAATCTCTGAGGGAAAAACCTAAGCTTAAACACTGTTCAAACCAATTCCTATAAACAAGTTCCCATAATTTGATATCATATAATAATACACAGATACACACGGTGCCATATGCTGTGCATACTATGGCAAGTCAGAGGTGGCTTCATCTTGACGGCAGTTTGTACTAGATTTCTTGCTTCCTTGTTCTCTTCTAGAAATATACATGTCAGTGATGTTTGTAGGTGTTAAAAGGCATTTAAACATAGCTGGATAAAAATTGGCACCAAATATTGCTAGCACTTCCAGGTGCCCAGATGGTGTTAACCAGAGATGACTGTTGTGAGACTATTACAGATTGAACAATTGGATGCATAAGGATGATGTTTAAAATTCTTGGAGGCTTGTGTGGTAAGACCTCTGTGAGATTAAGGATGGCAACAGCAAATGGATCTGTGAACTTTTCCTGGAGATGCGCTGCATGAAGGTAGGAATGCAGCAGGGTAGGAGCAGTGTAAAGGGGTGTGGTGTGACTGTTGGATGCTCCCCTGTAGCACAGGCTGCAAATTAGTGGCTCCAGTGTTGTTTGTAGCTGTCAAATATACTTTGTTGTACAGTGCTTAAAACATTTAGGCTAGTCGGCATACTTGTAAATTAGGAGGCAACATCTCTAGCTTAGAAAACCTAGTTTTCTTTTGGAAAATTAGGAGATCAGGCACCTCCGGTCTCATGACTCCACCGGACAACCAGGTGGAGCTGAAGCAGATTCCCTCTAGCGGTGAGGTGAGTGCCACAAGGTCTGACACTTTTTGTTGTGAATTATGACAGACCCTCTCCATTCATTGCAGATGCTCCTTGGTTTTTCATCAGGCTGTGGTCTGACAGACCCAGTCTAAATTGAGAATACCAGAAGTTGAAAATGCATTTAATACCCCTAACCCATTAAACATCATAATTTAACAGTGCACGTGCAGCGCTGCTGGTATCTCTTTTGTTGCCCAGGCTGGGCTGGACCTTGTGATCTTCCTGCCTCAGACTCCCAGAGATCTTAGTTCTTACCATCAAGCAGTTGATGTTGACAGCTTTCGGTTTTTTTCAGCCTTGCTTTCTTTGTTCTGGTGTGGGTGAAAGTAGGGGAAGTAGTTTTCAGGACAGTTGCTGTGGCTTCTGTCTTTCACTCATTCCTATGCATCTAGGGACCCGGAACCCAGGCAGGTGACCCCAGTGGAGGGGGTGGGAGGATATCAGCATCTTTCTGATGGAGATGGCAGGCTGTTAGCAAGCTTTTCTACATTTGGAATAAATCCCAGAAGATCAGGCTGCTGGCAGCCAGCCTTTGCTTTCTAGGGACCCAAGTCACTCATGTTGTTTGAGTTTTTATGGATGCTCATCTTGCAGAGAGCTCACTCTCAATGCCTGAAGAAAACAGAGTAGTACTTGTTGTCTGTGCTTTTACTTTCTAAGGCTTTAATTACCACCACACCCTGAAAATATTAAGTGAAAAATTCCAGAAAGAAATATTGCATGAGTTTAAAACTGCATGTGGTTCTGAGTTGCATCATGGGAATGTCATGCCATCCCGTTCTGCCCCAAAGGAAAGGTGAATCAGGCCTTTGCCCAGTGTGTCCATGCTGTGTACACCACCTTCCCACTGGTCACCCTGCAGTAACTTCAGTTATCAGCCTGGGCATTATCGCGTCTCAGTGCTGTGTAACAAGTGCTGTTTATTCTACTTCATAATGGCTCCAAAATGCAAGGATAGTGATGCTGGCATTTTACAGTGTTATATTGCTGTACCTGTTCTATTCTACTATTAGTCAATGTTAAACTCTGATTGTTCCTATATATAAATTAAATTTTATCATCAAATGTAAGTGTAGGAAAAACAGTACATAGGGTTCAGTACTATCTGTGGCTTTAGGCATCTACTGAAGTTCATATCCCCACCAGATAAATTCGTATTCCCTACAGATAAAGGGGGATACCATGTCATTTCTATGTCAAGTTTGTAACAATAGCAGGTTTATGGAATTATTGATGTTTTTTATTATAGCCAAATCACATGGATCTTTTGCTTATGTCAAAGCTCTTATTATATGGTCTTGGGCAATAGGAGAAGTGGACAAATCACTTCTAGAGAAGGGCTACTTAGAGAGCGGCCCCTGAGCACTTTGGAGATGTGGTATGAGGGGGACCATCTGGCCTTGGTTTATGTGACATTTATGACCTAAAATTGGGTGAGTTCTCACAATGGTTTTCATGCTTGAAGAAGAAGCAGACTTTGCTTGGGAGAGCCTGACTGTGTTCTGTCACAGGCTGGCTTTGTGACTGTTCTTAGAACATGTTGCTTTTCTGGCTTGGAGGTTCCTCTTCTCATCAAGAGGGTGCTTGGAGTGAAAACTTGAAGCTCTTCCTGGCCTGAGCACTTCCCAGTTCTGTGAGAAACACTTAATCTGCTTGTGGGTAGTGCCTGGCAGAAGGCTGACTTCCCCCTGCAGGACACCAAGGTCATCACGTGAAAGCCTCCTTTTGTCCACATGCACATAGCGCACTGTCAAAGCTGCGGTGCTGCCCCACGGAACATCAAGCTGATACTCAAGAGCTGTCTCGGGCACCTCAACAGGCAGGCTGGAGCGCCGTGCCCTCCCCTGCACAGCCCTGAGAACTGGGACTCGAATCTTCTATGTCAACCCCAGCCTTGGAATTTCAAACAGGAAGTTCTGTGCAACATGCAGTGGTCCTGTCTTACAGAGAAGGGGCACAGCAGAGGAGACACTGCAGAGCCCTCTCTTCTGCTGACTGGGGTGAATAATATTAATCCCGTGTAGGGAAGAAGACTGCATCTGCTGTTTGGAGTGCTTGTGGACCTCTCTTCTAGTGACTTGGTCGGTAAAAATTACTTAGTGGGCATGTCATATCCGGGTGACAACAGAGATAAGGAAATTGGGTTACATCCTAAGCACTAGATGTACACAAAGCCATATTCTTAGCTACTTAGAAATTCGGAATGTTTTTATCCATATGGCTAGACCAGAGAGAATTTTGTGGTTTGCTCTATCTTTGTAAGCATGTAGGAGTAAGGACAAAGTGTGGTGAATGAGCCAAGTAGTCTTGGGAAAAATAGAATGGAAGGACCAGTCAACTCAACTGGTCCTATATATAAATTCAGGTTGAAAGATGGAGCCCAGTCAGATCAGTTTAGCAATTGCACAAAGTATACAAGAAGAAGGAGCAAGGCAGTATTCTAAGATGACAAGCTAGCTAGACATTGTAAAATTGAGCCTTGACTATGCAGGCCAAATCCATCCTCTCCAAAGGGCCCTTCTGGTTCTACGTTGAGATGGCCCCAGCAGATGGAAGTCTTAAAGGTTGCCTCCAGAGGAGGCCAAGCTGCAGTATTGGTAGGAGGTTGACTTACAAGACATTAATTCAGCATACTTTAGGGACAGCATTATCTGGGAAAAAAAGCACAAAAGTGGAGGAGACTTTGTGGAAAGAAGGGGCTTAAAATGGCTTACAGATGTAGTAAGCAGCACTTAGGTAAAGAAAATTCAGGGTGCTGATGATCCAGCCCAGAACAAATTGGTTTGTAAGCCATCATCCACATCCTGCATCCTTGGCTGATCTGAAGTGATGATACTCTTTTTCTCTGGTCTGGAATGTAGTGGACTCCTGGGAAAATGCTGAAATCAATGTCACCTTAACCTCAGGAAAGTATAAGAGTTGTAGCTAAGCCTACATGCTAAGCCTACATGGTGCAGAAATAAGTTTAAATCCATGACATCAATATTTTGATTAAATGTTTAAGACAATTCTATGAATGAATTTGGGGCTAAGGTGTGCATGTCTATAAAAATGATATGTTAAATAAACAAAGTTTTGATACAGCAGATGAATAGCATTTAATTATTTTAAGCACTAGACTGAACAAGCACTAAGATAGAGGAAACCCACTGAATAAAGACCCATCTGTGGGAAGGGACCCTAAGCGTTAGCAGGCAAGGGGATCCCGTTGCTCTCGTGTGCCTTCTCACTGGGCCTGGTGCAGTTTCCATCTGGTCAGAAGGGGAGATAGATGTCAGGTTTCAAACAAGGGTGATCCTTGGGGCTACTCTTACTGCGCAGGCTGCCCATGTAAATCTTAAGATACAAATTGTCTGGGGAAAGCCCAGGGATGTCTGGACTGGAGGTCCATTTCTTTGTCCACCTAGCAGTTGGCATGGTTGCCACTCCATTCTATTATAAGGTGCAGAGGCCATTCATAGAAAACTGGCTCCGACTTTCAAGAAATGACACACAAGGGGCCTCCTTGGGTTCCACCCCTGAGGCTGACGCATCTGACATGTCATCCGCTATGTATGAATTCCTCACCAACCTCACACAGAGAGGTGAATGTCTGTCCTCAGACCTCAGCTTGCTACTTCCGCTGCCCACTTAGCTGCTCCAGTATTCCAGAATAGAGCTCTGGATCAGGAATCTAGGATATTGTCTTACTGAGTGTTATGGTTCATGTATTTGTCTCCCCAAGGACTCATGCAATCATGAGGCAGACTTCTACAGTTAGATTAACTCATGATCCACTGAGATTATGGGTGATCCAAGGTTGAGATTATGGGTCCTAGTACCATTGGGATTATAAGTGTGAGTGTTACACCAGCCTGAGGCAGATAGCCTGAATGTAGCTTAAGAGACAGAGAGACAGGCTTCCTTCCTGTTGCTGCTGCTCCTTCCATTTGAGCTTGCTCTGTGCCGCCGCCATGGAAGGTTGCTCTCTGCCACGGGCCGCTCTGCCTTGGAGCCAGTGGAGTATGGACTGAAACCTCCATTCACCTCCATTAACTAACCATAACCCTTTCCTTCCTTCATTCTGGGTGTTGGGTATTGGTCTCAGCAATAAGAGAAGAGTAACTGAGACACAGGGCATCCCAGGAAGGGCACAGCAACAAGTTGGATGGTGCACGGTTCCTTAGTGGGTCAACCTTTATTTCAGTGCTATTTCCACCTTTTGTCAGGGGTCAAAAGGAGTAGCCTTTGTTTGGTGTCTTCAAACTGTGTCTGTGTCACATGCCCTCTGTTCCAGGCAGCTTCTTTGTCCCAGAAGCCTGGTCCCCGCTGGGCTCCACCAGGTCTTCTGAGGTTGAAGCAGACTCTTTCCCTTCGCTTCCCGTGTCTCTGGTCTTCTGACCCACCCCCCATACCGCCTCCATGCACAGGCCTGGGCTGGAGCCATACCCAGGACCTGCACAGGCAGCTGCTTTTGGAATGTGCTGTCTGTGCTGCAATCTTTATCCCCCACCCCAAAAATAAACAGCCCCTGGACTGGAGGCAGCCGCCCCCCATCTCTAGCTCTTAAAGATTCTCTTCCCAAGACATGAACAGAACCCGCTGCCCACAGGCATTTCGTGTGAGTACTGGGAAGGGCAGAGAACAGCACTGTGGAAGCCACATTCTGCAGACTCTTGGCTCTGTTCCCCTCCAGGTCCCTGTTCACTAAGTCACTTTCGCATCTCCTCCAAAACATGGTCAGGAGGATTAGCACTGCTTGGAGGTTCAGCTGCAGAAGAGTCACCCCAAATAGAAACTGGGAGGATCCCAGTGACAGGGTCCCAGGAACACAGGCCTGCAGGGTTGCCTGTCTCCCAGAGCTAGTTCATGTTCCACCAGTGCTTAAAACATCTGCACCTCAGGGTTGACATCCGTTATTATTCACCAACTTCCTTTCTTTAAATACTAGCCCAAAGCCTGCCCTGCTTCAGAGTCTGCTGCAGAGTCCTGCACGCCCAAACTGTCGCTTTGGAATTACAACTGTGTCTCTCTGGGTGTGTGTCCGTTTTTTTCTGAATTGTAGTTTTATAACCCTGTTTATCTGTGAAAATAAACTAACAGAGAAATTGCTTTCTGGGTGAGCTATTTACAAGTGTTGCTTAATGACTATTAGCCTGTGATATTTTAATGTTGTGTCTTTTGTGTTTATTATATGCTCCATGTACTTCAGAATTATGAAGCTCTGAAGAAGATAGGTTTATTTTTTTCCTCCTATCCCTTTCCTCCCAGGGCAAGCTTAAAACACTTTTCTATGGAACATTTTATCAATACGCCTTGTTGGTGCTGCTCTTGGCCAGGTCATTTGCAGCTTATCTTCTATTTTGAGCTGTTGCCAGCATTGTTTTGCATTCTTAAAGTCTGATTAATCGTCATCCTATTTGACTACCTTGATGGATTACTCAAGTGCATGTGACTTGACTTAGACTTTGTAATTAAAGGGTTTCTGAAGGTCAAATAAACTGCCTGCCTCATAGCAAACTTTGGCAACACATGAAACTTATTTAAGCAAATAAGTGGACAAGGCTGACTGCCTTTAGGGACAGGATAGCAGGTGCTGATTACAAGTTTGAAGAGCGGTGCCCAGGCGCCATGGTAACCTGGCCCCGGAAAGTCCCAGAGGCTAACTGGGGCCCAGGCAATCACCCAAGGTAGGTCTCCTTTCTGTTCCCCACTCACCAGCTACTTGACAGAGGAGAATTTGTCACATATGGAAAATGGACCTTCTGTGTTAATCACTTTTTAATTTCTGTGAGAAAAGACATGGGAAGATTAAGGGAGGAAAGGTTTCTTTTGGCTTATGGTTCCACAGGTTTCATCCAATCCATGGCCAGGTTGTTCCATTGCTGTGGGAGAACACTGTGGTGGAAGGACACAGATACTATATACCATTGCTGTTTGGAAGCAGAGAGAGGGAAAGAGGCAGCGAGAAAGGGCTGGAGCCCAGATGCAGCTGCAAGGCCACGACCCCATGGCCATTGTCTTCTATTTGTCCTCCCTCCTCTTCCCATAGCTTCCCAACAATGCCACCATATTAAGCTCTCAGTGATGACCCAGTGATGAAGTTAGATCCCTCAGGATCTATTCGCTTCCAGTAAGCTCGTCAGCAACCAAGAATTCAACATATAGAGTCCTTTGGGGGACATCTCAGGCCTAAACCTTGACAGCTTCTTTATGAAATAAGCATGCCAACTGCACAGGAGAAACTTGACTGCAAAAGGCACTGTTGTTACTGCTAAGAGAACAGCGTTTCATTTACTTATTTGGGGTTATGTCATTCCGGGTACCACCTTGCAATGAAAGGACATGTGGGGCACATGGTTAAACACGTAGATGCAGAGGTGCTTCTTCCTAGCTGCTTCAGGGAGTGATGCATGCTGGGGAAGGAAGGGCCCAGCTGGGTCATCTCTGGAGGCATGTAGAGACCAGTGGATGGGAAAGGAGGGTGGCAGAGAAGGGAAACCAGCCTTTAATCAGAAGACGCCGCTCGTTCTTCCTCCCCTCCCTTTCCTCCTCTTCCTGGCTCTTTTTCATCTGCACCTTTATCTTCCTCCTCTCTTTCCTCTTTCCTTGCTTCTTCTCCTGATTGTGCCTTCCTCCTTCTCTTCCTGTATTGCTAGCCCACAGACTGCTTGGGGTTTTTACCTTATCTAAACACTTACTTTTGAGTTTGCCTTTCCCTCTTCTGATTCTGCGTCTCTGGGATCCAATGGTATGGATCGCTCCTTACTAGAATTCCAGGAAAGAGCTGGGCTAGGGAGATAGCCTGGCAATCACAAGGGCCTGGGTTTGATCCCTGGTACCACATGCTGTACCAGCCCTGTGCTGTGGCGGCCACCAAAACCAGATGTGGTGGTGCACACCTGCAATCCCAGCACTGGGGAGGCTGAGACAGTAGGATGACTACCAGTCCTAGCTGTGTAGTGAGATCCTGTACCAAATAAATGAATAAAGATTAAAAAAATAAATCACTATTCATGGAGTTGGACCTTGCAGGCTTCTATCATGGCTCAGGGAGTTCCTTTGTTTAAATGCTTAGTATTCATACACTTTAGTTTCTATATCTAGAAAATGGGGATAAATATCCTTCTTACCTTACTGGCCTATTTATAAGAGTTAAATGAGGCCTTGACAATGGAAGGGCTTTATAAATTTTTAAATGACATGGAGATGGAAGAAATTATTATGAAATGATCATTTTATTAAAGAAGTCCTGCACACTCCTGTAATCATGGGGGTCTGGAGGTCAGGTTTACTCATGCGTAGAGCCTTTCCATGGGTTAAATTATCTGGAGGATGCAGACTCTGAGGCTACGAGCTGATAAGCAGCTTGCAAGATTCCTTCCTACCACGGATCAACTATTTTTTAAATAAAGGCCCAAGTCGCAGTCAGGCTCTGAGGGCCGTATGGTCAAAGTCATAGTCCTAAACTTTGCCATTATAGTGCAAGAGCAGCCCTAATCAATACGTTACAAAATACACCTAGCTGTGTTCCAGTAACATTTTCTTTATGGACGCAGGAATCTGAGCTTCATAAAATTCCTATGTGTGCCAGTGTTATACTTTGGATCTCAAGGGTTCCCCTAAGGCCCGTGTGTTACAAGTTTGGTCCCCAAGCTGTGGGGTCTGCTCATCCTGGCTGGAAGCTTCTAGCCCTGGGAGCCAAACAGCCCTCTTTTAAATAAGCCAGTCATCTCAGGTGTTTGCTTTAGTGATTGAAAGCTGATGAATAAATACAGATATTATTCTTCTTTTGAGTTCTTTGATCATTAAACAACATAGACACTGTTCTTAGCTCCCAGACCTTGTGGAAAACCAAGCAGCAAGCAGGATTTGACCTGTGAGTTGGGCCTACCATTCACGGGGACCTGCCTCCGACCGTTGCTAGGAACCACTTATGTGGTAAGGTTGCCTGTCACTATCGGAGAAACTACGAGGGTACACAAAGTCACTGAGGATGTGTCACAGCTCTCCTACTGCTCATGATCCTTCTCTCTGCCTGAGAGATGTCACAGCACGTAAAATGATTAGACTAAGGTCTGCACTTCAGGCTTTTCCCAGAGAACACAACCAAGATTTCTGTCATTCAGCCCTTATCAAACCATCACAAATGGAAAGTATAACAGTAACAATAAGAGTGGTTATAGAGAATTTCTCAGAGCCTGCAGAGCCTCTAGCCCTCAGTTTACACATCTGTAAAACAAAAACAGTGCATAGCAAGCATGTAACATGCTGCCTGGAACATACACTCAAAGGCTCCATGCCCACATTTATAAATTTTAGACTTCAACTTAATGGTTTCTTTCCTGATGGATTTAGACACCAACCTCCCCCTTGTCTGACCACCACAGTGGCCTCTATCCCCTGACTCATGTGCCTGCCTCTGTGGCAGCCTTTATTTGTGGTTTCATTGGCTGACCCTCCCCCTACGCTCAGAAAAAAACTATGTTTCTCGCATTCCTTATTCTAGTGCCTGAATCAGGGCTGGTCTCTGAGGTTTAGTTCGACCTCCAGGAAGAAGTGCCAGCCCCAGATGGATGGAGGGTATGTCCTTGGTCTTTCCTGATGTCCTCAGTCTTCAGCCTCTGTTGCCATTGAGTTGAAAGGACAGCTGGAGACTGAAGTTGAGTCTGGGTGACAGACCAGTCGTAACTCTTGTTTCCACAAGGGTGGACTGGAAGGACAATCACCAACCAGCTGGGCACCTCAAGTCTTGTTATCATGTCACTCCTAACAGTAGTGGGAGGCCAGATGCTGTATCCTGTCCCGTGGGACAGGCACAAGTGACAAAATCAGCACTGCCACCTTCCAGCCCTTCACTCTCTTGCTTGTCTTTAATGGCTTATGCACTTCAAGTTTCCTCTTTTCAAAGTCCTGCAAATGGCCCTGGCACCCCGATGGACCACCTGGGTCCTCTTGGGCCAGCTTTTGGCCGGCAATCACTGAGACCAGCTATGTACCCCAGGTCTCATCTTCACTATTCCCTACCTCCTTCAGACCCCAGCATTTTGCTCCCCAGGTTGTCCGATTTCACAGTGCCACACCTTTTCATGAGCCGGCCCTGGATTTCCGTGTAATGACACATCTACTCCTGAGGCCCAAGTCCTCTTCTCTTGGTCACTCCTCAGGGCATCCTGTCTCTACCAGTCCAGTCCCAGTGGGGATATGCACCCAACACATGCTTTCTGAGGCGCACATTCAAACCACAGTCCTCACATCTGTCATCTTGTTGCCAGAGAAATCCCTGCACTGATACCTTCTCCAGAGTGCTTGTCACATTAACAGGCGACATCGCTGCCACAGAAACTCTGGAAGTAGCATAGATGGATGGGAATATTCGGACAGAAGTGACTATTTCACCTAACTCGTAAACTTCACAGCCTGGAAATCTAGCTCAAGTATACAGTTTTGGGGGAAGGATCTGTTAAAGGAATCTTTTCCTAATTTTCATCACTGGGAAGATTCCTTGATCATTTTGATTCTTTTCTGGGCATTCTGATACAGTTTGTGAATGGCTATAATTAGCCTCCTGATGGTTCTTTCTTGCGCTTTTCTTGGTCTCTCATGAGTCTCTCCGACCCTCCCAGCTCTTCCTTCCCAGGGTCTGCAGTGGGCCTAGAAGACTCACTGCAGGCGGACATAGCGCTTGTCGACTTCCCCTTCTCCCCTTCCACACCATGCGCTCGAGAAGCCCCGGCTGCCCCCCACCCCGCATTCATTTCCCCAGAAGCACAGGGGCCCCTGAGCAGCCCTTACCGCAGCTCTGGTAGAGCACTTCCAAGCCCTCCTTCCTGCAGGCTGTGTGCGTGGGCCACACTCCGTCTCCACCCCAGCCGC
>NW_004524599.1:12270697-12283570 GCF_000260255.1 Octodon degus
GGACCTCACTCCATCCCCACGCTGCCTTCATTTAAGAGAATGAAAGAGCAAGGCCAGGCCAGCTGGTCCAGCTGCAGCAGACAACATGCACTTCTGCTGGTGGGGCCGCCTCTCTCCTAGCTCACGAGGTCAGCGGACACTTTCTGTTAATGGCTAAACAGGAATTAAAGTCAACTTAAAGACTTGTTTTACAAATAGATGGAATTTAATTACCAATGAAGGGAAACAAATACATTGGGTTACTTGGTAGATAATCTGGATTTCTTGGGCAATGTCAGGGACTAGCAATTTGGGCAAAGGAACAAGTTGGGACTGATTCTTCTTACAGGTAGCAGTCTATGAGTAAGTTCAGCGGTAACTTCAGCAGTGATTCTCTCAGGGTGATCTGGGGAGATGACTGCGTTAGTGGCCACCAGGGATTTGTGAACACACAGACTATGTGGTTGGCTTTCCCCACCCGAGAGTTTCTAGCCCAGTAAGTCTGGGCAGACCTGGGAGCTCTATTTCTACAATGGTCCCAGGCGATGAAGTGATGCCATGGCTGGGGGAGGTCACGGTTCAAGGGCCTCCGCCTTAGGTGACAGGATTTAGTTTTTCATCAATATATTTGTAAATGTCATGCAGTGCAGTGTGGCATTTCAATTCATGTATATGATGTGTTAGAATCCATAGGGATTACTGGTATAGCCATCACCCCCAACAGCATTTTGTGCTGGAGAACTTAAAAGTCCTCTTCTACTTGCTGTTTTTGAAATTTACAGTGAAATGATACCTCCCCTAATTACTGCACGGCCCTATAGAATGTCATGAGTCACTCCTCACATGGAACTGGGTCTCTGTGCCTATCAACCACGCCCTCCCTTCCTTCTCCCCTACTTCCAAGGTGCCCACGGCTCCACTCTCGCTTCTGTAAGATCCACGTTGCAGCCTCTGCACGTAGACAAGGATGTGAATTTGGTTTTCCACACCTGACTTGCTCCGTGTAACTTGGTGTTCTCCAGTGCATGCACATCGCTGCAAATGAGAGAATTTCATTCTTTGTAAGAGTTGAATAATATTCCACCATGGTGATTTTTAAAAAAGACATCTTAAGATTATTTTTATTTTATTTTTTTGTGGAGCCAGGAATTGAATTTGGGACAATGTGCTTGCTGGGAAGGTCTTTACGCCACTGAGCTATCTCCTTGGCTAAAAAAGACTTCTTAATAAAATGTTAGTTTTTGCATGATAAGTGATGTTTTACATGAAGCATAGCATACCCATATGGGAAAAAGATGGAGCAGCTTTTTCTAAGTATCTTTCCTTAGTTTTTCTGTGCCCTGAGAACCCGGATTTGACCAAAATCACTTGTGAAGGCCCATCTGCTTCAGAAATTTATCCTCAGTGAAGTCTTCAGTCCTGTTAGGATTTGGACCTTAACTGTTTCCAGAAGGCCCAGCCTTTGGTGCCCCTGGAAAGTGGGGCCTCCTGGGAAGAGGTTGGGCCACTAGGATGTAAGATACGAGGGGACCTTGGGCCCTGGTCCCTTTGCTCTTTTTTTAGCTGCCCAGCTGCCACGAGGTGCCACATGTGGTCTTAACATAGGCTGCAAAGCTGTGGGCTCAAGTGACCAGGGACTGAAACTTCTGCGGCCAAAGAAATTTTCCTTCTTTAAGTTGTTTTTCTCAATTATTTTGCTGCAGTGACAGAAAGCTGATTAACTTAAAAATTTCATCAGAAGCTCTATAAATACAGCAAAAAATCCTTTCAGCATTTCTTGTTCTTTATATAATAAAACATCCTTTCAAAATTTCTTGTTCTCTGTAAAATAAAATTAGAATCAGTTTATGATCATTATTTTAAATATGGGTTTGTACATGTAAGTGGAAATCAGATATACAGTCAGGCTCTGATGTTGATCTCCAATCCTTTAGCAAGTTGTGGCTAAAACTTGTGTCTTTGATGTCTTCTATATTCCACTTCCACTTTGTTTTTGGCTGTCTGCTTTCTTTGTGCCTCCTGTTTCTCTCTTTCCATAGAGGGTAGATTGGGGACAGTGCCTTTCTATTCCTGTAGGGTACAACCATTAATACTGATGTGTGTGCCTTCTTGCGTTAGGAGACACTTAGCACATTAGTGGAGCATGGTCCAGGCTGGCCTGGCAGTGTGCAGCTCGAGCCCTGGGTGTGCTGTATTTGGCCCCTCTCCTGCACATCACTGCGCTGCTCCCCTGCTCTGCTCCTGATGGCCATGAATAAAGCAGCTTCGAGTCGCCATGCCCGTCCACCATGATGCTCCTGCCGTGGAGCTGGCTGGCTGTGGACCAAATCTTCCCCAACCGTGAATGGAATGAAACTTTTTCTTCCTTAAGTTGTGAGCATCAGGTGTTGTGCCTGGCAGCAGGAAAGCTAGTGTGCAAGGTGAAGTTGTTATCAAGTTGGCTGTTACTTTATGCTTAAGAAAACCTGAAGAATGCAAAGAAGGGCTCTGCAAGCAGGAGCCCAACTATGAAAAGAAGTTAGGGGGAAGCTGCCCCATGTGAGAATGTGAGATTCTCCAGAGATTGAGGTGAGAAAAAACGGAGCAGTGGTGGAGGGAGAGGAGGGGAGCCAGGGAAAGGCTGCTGCTAACTGCAGTGAGGCATCCTGTCCACAGGTGGGACATGCCACTGAACCTTAAGTGCAGATTCTGCAATGCTGGCCACGGACCACTGAGGTGGCAGCCCTCTCCACTCTGTGACCTCTGGCTATTCTATGCTGCATGCATGTGTGCGTGTGCATGTGCGTGTGCGTGTGCGTGTGCGTGTGTGTGTGTGTGTGTGTGTGTGTGTGTAAAGGGAAGTTATACGTGCTTGCCTCAGTGGCAGGTGCAGCAGAAGTGAAGGCTGTTAGAATATAACCCCTGGAGAAGGCCATTGGTCTTTGTTTGCCGTCATACTTTTCCAGAAGGTTAAAGGAGGCTTGGGCCAATTTTCTCTCCATTTCCCCTGCTGGCAGGGGACCGATAGCCACACCTCTTCTTTAACACTAAATGCTGATGATATAGCCTTCTTTCTCTCTGACAGCAAATGTGATTTCATTCCTATTTGTATTCAGTGGTGGCTTCTCTCCTTTAATTCCTCTCAGGCATTTATTACAGTCATGTGTCGCATTGCAATGCTTTGGTCAACCACAGACCTCGCTTATGACGGCACCTGACAGTAGCCCAATATAGCTTGGGTTTATTGCATATCGTGCTTGCTTTTTCTTTGTTTTGTGCTTATTTTCATCTCATGCTTTTGTTTAGCTCCTCCTGGCCCGTAACCACGTGAAATCCATTGCTGTTGTGCCAGTAAGAAGCCACATCAAGTTATTGATGCTGAAACCAAATTAAAAGTGATGGAGGACTGCCAAGGTGGAGATCGGTGACAGTCACTGCTCTCTGGTCTGGCATGACCTGCGCCACCACAGGGACTGTCTTCAAGGAAAGCACACTGGCGGATGGGCTTGGAGGGGCATTATCACTAAAGGCCAACTCGATTCACGCAGATCTGAGAAGGATCTGTACCAGATATGGGGAAACTTCCAAAGTCCTGCATTGAAGGCCAGACCAAGAAGTGTAATTCTCTCAGTACCACGACAATCAGGGCCAAAGTAAAAAGTTGTTCTCTGTGTCAAAATCAAAGGCAAGACCCAACTGCAGTTTTGAATTTACTGCTAGCTTTGGTGGCTTAAATGATTAAAGAATTTTCTTCAGTGAATTGGAAGTCTGTGAACCTACATGTGAAAGCAGATGAAGTTTTGAAAACTCTCGATCAGCTGGTATCAGGGAAATGTACTTGCCAGAGCACATCTTCAACACCATCTAAGTTCACGTGATTGTAAACGGAGATGTCCAACCCAATGACTAAACTACCGAACAAGAGATCCCTTAAATATATTCCCAAAGTTAAGCAGTGTGTGCCGGTGTATTAGACAACACTCGCCCTTTGTCTAGCACAGTCTTTCCTCCTTTCCCTGGGCCTATCTCTGAGTCTCTGCCATGTTACAGAAGGAGACACGCTTGATCTCATCTTGCTTTTGTTTTCTAGCCTCAGTGCAACCTGAAAACTGCTCCCCTATTGTAAGGAACTCAGGAAGCCATACCATTTCCTGTGTAACACTATTTATCAGCCCCACAGGTGAGCTTTTACAGCTACTTTCACATCTTCTATTGGGTGAGCTACACAAATATCTCAGGATTTGTGCCGTCCTACTGAGCTTTTCAGGAGTCTTCTTCACAATTTCTCAAGGAAAGGGCAAGATGCCTGCATAGTCTCTTGAGGTCTTGAAACTGCAAACTTTATGTATGGATCGTATGGGACTATACAGAGAACAGCCATCTGCTTTCTGAATTTGTCAGCTTGACTCAGATTGAGTCAATAATTTATTCAACAAATATTTATTAAGCATCTCCAGCTTGCCAGCTATGGTTCCAAGTACCACAGATACAGCAAAACAAAGGTCTCATTTTTATAGTGCTTGCATTCTAATGGGAAGCCATAGACAATAAACAAATTTGCTTAATTAAATTGTTTAATGAAAAATAGATTTTGCTTGTTGAAAAAGTGTTTGGGTTCTATATAGAAAATTGGGCCGAATTTTCTGAAATATATTCAACTGGCTATGGATATGTATTATAAACTTTAAAAATTCCCCAGATGAGTAGTTCCTGAGGGTTTTCTAATGACTGCTCCAATGAATAAGTTTTACAAAGTTTATCTGAAAAACCACTCTCACCCATTTTTTTAGTGTCGGTGTATTTGTTATCATTATTAATGTTTCATTATTATAAAAACATAATATGCAAAGTATTTGGTTTCTAAATGGTTCTATAAATTATACAACAAAGTACAAACAAAAATGATTTTTGCTAGTGAAACATATTTGCTGGGCCAGCGAGGAGGTGGGCACCATAGATCAGTCTGATCAATTTTCCAATGATTTAAAGAGCAATAAATTGCAGCAGTCTCCGATTGAAGTAGAAAAAATTGCTTTAAGATTTGGGGAGGGAGGCCTAGTCTGAGAGGAGCAACGCTCATTCCTTACAAATTCTCTAGTGTGGGGCAAGTTAGCAACCTGCAGCTAAAACGCTGCTGCGCCAATTGAGAATGCCTTCAAGATTTCACCCTGACAAGAAGGAAATGATTTCAACAAACTGAAGAAAAGCATTATGGAGAAAACCAGAAATGCACTAAAGAATGGGGGAATGCTTTCCTGGAGTGGGGAGAAGCAGACATAATTTGCTTTTGTAGGTAGAACCACAGGCTGTGGCTGTAGAACGTACCTTCACTTCTGCTTGGATAGACAATTCCTAGCTGCCACCGTGGGGCTTGCCGTTCACATACACATTTAAGTCACATTATTGGAGTGTTTGCTTTGCTGGATGGGCAGATGGTAGCTGGGATAAACAGCTGACCCAATGTTTGAGCCAACCCCCAGGGGAACCTCTCCCTCTTTCCTTCCCTCCCTCGCCCTCTCCCTTCCTCCTTCCCTGTGTTTCTTTCTTTCTTTCCTCTTTCTTCTCCTTTCTTCTGCTAGGGATTAAAACCCAAGGGCTTGAACATTCTAAGCATGCTTTCTACCCCTGGCATGTACTCCCTGGCCTCACAGGGGCTTTTAAATTTGGATTTTTTTTTTTCTAGTGATGGCTGCTGGTTCACTAGAAACGATCCACCATTTTTTTTTTTTTTGAAATGATCTTACATAGTTTTCCTAGTGCTTAAAGTACTGAAATTTCCCTGCAGTGATTTTGGCATTTAAATAATAATCTTTGAAATCACTATTTTTTTCTCTTTCTGAATAAAAAAAAAACCAGACAATACTCTCTTAAACCTGTGTACTCACACACACACCCACACACACGGGCACACATACGTGTATACATGGATGCACATCTCCTCACTTATTTAAACCTTACTATACAACAGCCTCACAAGGTGGACTAATTCTATAAGCCACAGCCCTCTCCCCATTGAGCCCTCTCTACAAATCTGAAATTTCAAAGTCTTAGAAGTGTCTTTTTTTCCTTTAAAGGGAATTGTTTCGTTGGGACAAAGTGCCTTCTAAACCAGTGACAATATAGTTTTATTTTATCCCCTTAGATGAATCTTAACTCATTTTTTTTCAATACAAAAACATTCATGTGATTGGTCAGTGGGTCTTGCATCCTGAACCAGACCCTACTGGAGTGTGATGAAGTTTGAACAGATCACTTCTCCAAGAATATCTAAGACATTCTGATTTCTAAGTGACATTCTGCATCTAGGATTTCACTAAGGAGATTCTAGACCTGCCATGTGATATTCTTCCTGCTCCAGTTCAGAACACTTGAGGCATAGTTAAAAATTCATACAAGATCACACACGCAGTAGGGTCATGGAGGGTCACATGGGCTTCAGAGCTCTGAGAAAATGTCTGCTTCACAACTGTACACATCGGTGCCTCCGCTTTCTTCTACTGATGTCAAAGCAAACCATCCACCCACTTCTTGGAAAGGGGTGAGTTGGCCCATGTGGCTGCAAGGAGCAGGCGTGGCCCTGGCTTCTCTCTGTGCCATATGGAGGGGCCAGACTGGAACACTGAGAAGGAATTAGACTTTGCAGGCAGGGAGGTGTGGGCTGGATCCCGGTTCCACTCTGAGGTACTGGCAAGTCACAGTCTCCTCCAGGGCATGTTTTATTTACCTACAAAGAGGTTGACAATAATCAAGAAATGGTAATGGTTTGTATTCCTACTTTTATTTTAAGAGGAGACCAGTAGTGGGCACTGCCTTGAGGCTCAGGGCTTCCCTGTCATCTGGACTGTAGACTCTGGTCACTGACCAGCACCAAGCAGGGACACCATGCTGATGACTGAATACACAGACAGGCACGACTTGTTAGAATTGAAAGCGGCGATGGAAGTCAGAAGCCCGAGTTGCAGAAGAGACAGGATGCTAAGTAGCTGGTGGCAGAACAGGCCTTTAAGGAAGGCTCATGGATGGCCTCATTTTGTCCTTTAAGACACTGTTGAAACTAGAGGTCAGCTGTCTCGTGCCAAGCTGCTTACCAGCCAGAACTTGAGCTTCTCCTTTGAGGCCTCCTTATGTAAGCGTCAACTCTAAGGTTGCCCCTTAATACAGCAGGGAAAATGTGCTTTGCATTTTTCTGCCCCAAATAGTGCCTTCTGTGGCTGTGGCCCTTGCACACCATGGGATTTCATTAAGTCCTGGACCCTGAGTTGTCACTTCTTGCTCAAATGTCTGGTCTGCTCTTTGTCTTGGTTACAAGTACAGGATCAGAGAGCTCTCATTAGAGTGAAAGATGAAGACACTGAGCCACAATCTGTCCCTCATCAGCTCCTTTGCCCTGAGGGCAGATCTGTCATTCCACCCATGTGTGTCTGTCCCTGTTGCCACCATTCCACGCAGGCAGATCTGGAGGATGGGCCGTGGCCAGCTCTCAGAGTCATCGTCCTGTCTGCTCCCAGAGCTACCTGCTTGGAATGTGAATCTTCAGGGACACCTCACCAGAGCCCCTAGTGGTGTCCCCAGAATGAGCCTCTAAGTACCTGTTGGGTTGGGCCTCTCTCGCCCTAGCTGCCCTGGCTGTCAGCATCTCAGCCGCACTGGCTCACCACTCTCCAGTCCCCTAAGCCTTAGGCACACATCCCGCATCTCTTGTCCCTCTTTCCTGCCTCAATGCAGATGCTTCTTCGATGGTTCAGCTCAGTGCCTGCTTCCTGGAACAAGCTGTTCGACTAGAGTTGGGTGACGTGCTCATGTGGATCCGTGCATCCCTGAGGACCCTGCTCCCCACAGCGTGGCTCAGTCAACGACTTGATTAAGCTCAGCTATGGTCTGAATGTTTGTCCCCAGGATTCATGTGTTGGACACTTAATCCCTCAAAACATGTGTGAGTTGGGGTTGGGGAGATAGCTTGGTGGTCTAAGCGCCTACCTGGTAAGCACAAGGTCCCAAGTTCCATCCTCAGTATCGCATGCTGTGCAGGCCCTGGAACCCCAGGAATGCCATGCCAGTCACTGACACCAGGCTTGATGGCCCATGCCTGTAATCCCAACATGGGTGGGCTGAGACAGAAGGATCACTATGAGTCTGACCTGCACAGTGAGACCCTCTGCCAAATAAATAAATAAATAAATAAATAATTTTTACAAATAAGAAGAAAAGAAATAGTGAGTTGTATTTGGAGGTGGTACCATTGCAAGGTGACTGGGTAGTGATGCTACTTGTGAATGGGTTATTATATTTATGAGTTAATGGCTTTGTCAAGGAGTAGCTTTGCTGTAAAAGCTGCTCTGCTCTGTCTCACCATGTGATACCCCATTCCATGTTTTGATACAAGAAATTTCCTTACCTCTCAATCTCTGGAACTGTAAAAAAAAATAAACCTTCTCTCTTTCTACCTTAACCAGTCTCAGGAATTCTGTTATAGCATTGGAAAACTAAGATAGACTTATACATAATATACCAGGGCATTTTTTTTTCTTTTTACCTCTTCCCTCTTTTTCATCCTTCTCCCCCCGCCCTTTCTTCCTTGGTTTTGTATTCTCTGTGCCAAGCACATGTATGCAGGTAGAACTTTGCAGGCTGAGTGGCTGGAAGGCAGAGAATGGCGTGGTGCAGCGAGCATGGCTTTTCAGTTGGGTCATTGGACTTCTGAACTCAGTGGCTGTCACCAGCAAGCCTGAACAAGGACTTCCCCTCTCTATCCAAGGAGCCGAGGAAGTGCAGGGCACAGCTTCTTTTTCCTCCTTTTGCTTCTCATTTTTAATTAACACATTAAACCACCTTCGGGATGTGCAGGTTAACTCTCCCCCGGGGGCCAGGGAAGCTGAAGAAAAGGGGGACATGGTCACCTGAAGTCTCAGTGCCTGCTGGTCATCACTGCTTATATCTTCTGATGCATCCTTGAACACACACACAATCATACTGCACACCCTGCACACTCTGACTCACGGCTGTACTGCTTACCTCGGTCATTTAGAATTCTTCTACTGGATACCTTTTAGTGACTGAGTATGCAGCATTCTACTGTGTAGATTGACTGATTTATTTTATCAATTTATAATCTAATCAATTGTTAGTAGTCAAATAACAAAAGATAATGCTAATAATGAATTTTCTTATTATTACTTTGTTGACATGATTAACTTCATTGGAAAAAAATTCCTAAAAGTGAAATGCTTCTTCAATAAAATTACCAGATACTTAAGACATTTTGTATATTTTATCATCTGGCTTTTCAAGTGTATTGAGGAATTTAACAATCATGGGCATTATTATTAAACTTTTTGGTCAATTTAGTAGTCAGATGCTGACTTTGATTATATTTATTTGTATTTTGGTACTAGTACAACTGAACATTTTCTTGCATTTTATCACTGGTCATTTGTATTTTTTCTTTTTTAAATTCCTATTCATGGTTACTGCCTGGTTTTCTATTACGATGTCAAATTTGAATGGGAGAACTAGAAGATAAGAGACTGCTGAAGTTAGGCCATAAAAATTCCATTCAATGAACATTAGTGTCACCTCTGTTATGCAGTGCTCTTTAGCACTGGGTGAACTCCTATAATCTGGTGCAGGTAGAGAAGATTCTGCTGCAAGATTTGTTTGAGACTTAAATTTACTCTGAGGATGATGCAGACCATTAATAAAGCATACAGTGCTTATAACATAAATAAAAACACAAGGAACTCAACATAAGATATTATATTTGCCCAGGCAATTACTTGATATTTGTAGGTGAGCCACTGAGAAGTTACATGGGGAAAGATGAATTCTCAGAGTGTGCTGCTCTTGTCAGCTAGCACTCCTGTCAGTTCTGGGCCAGGGCTGCCTCTGTCACAGCTACCACTGGAAATACACAGTGGCTGGCCTTGGGGACCTGGGGGTGTTTGGTGAGAGCAGGAGATGTGTGGCTCATTTTTCATGCTTTGACCAAATAGGCAATACCATGGCTCTGCAGACACTTCCTCTGAATGTCCATCAAGACAGGAGTTGCAAGAGGTTGGAGCAAAACGGGTCACTCCGTTCTGGTCCCAACACTGCCCACCGTGTGGCCTTGGCAGATCTCAGACTCTGGTCTGCAACAGGAAGCTTTGTTCAACAAGTTTCAGCTTTGCATACTAGGCAAGGCTGACTGCAGATGAGCGTGCTAGCTAGCAGTTGGTGCTAAAGCCTGGCACCCCCTATTGGAGAACAGTGCTGGCTCTGCAACCCGGGCCTGGGGTCTCCAAGTGAACACTGGAATTTACTTGAAAAAATGATGCTAGTAAGGAAAATAAAAAAAGATCGTAGTTCCTAAAAGTATTGAATGAGCTTTGGAAGATTCAAGTGTGGTGGGCAAGTAAAAAATTGCTCTTTTAAGTGACATGAGAGTAATTTTCTTCCGACTCATTGGTAGAATAAAGTCTACTAAATGTTGGGCAGAATGGCTGGGTCAGACCTATACTCATGTTTTATTCAGGCTGCTTGCTTGCTGTTTTTGTTTTGCCAAGGAAATGAGATCACACATTATATTATGAACACTTACTTAATGTTCACTGATTTTTTAAATGTATCATGTCTCCTTCTTTTCTCTCTTTTTTTAACTTGAGCCTCACTATAGCCCTCTAGGAAGGAGGTCAGGTATTATGTGTCTGGTTTTTCTGTTGAGGAAAATGACTTTATCATTTACCCTTTGACATTTGGTACCTTGACTGGTGTTTGGACAGTCATTTGTGGTCCTTAGAATTAGTCAAAACAATGCTTTAAACAACAACAACAACAACAAAACCCCAAAGCAGATCCAGCCCAGCCCAGGCGTGGTGAGCGTGTGGGAGAGCTTCCGGCTTCCCTATGCCCACGGGACCTCTCCAGACTTCTCCGGACCAAACCTCAGGAACGCTGCATGAGTGAGACCCTCTGCTGCTCCCTCGGGACCCCTCCACCCTCTGGAGGCCCAGCCCCCAAGCCCACTGAGTGAGTGAGAACTTCTGCAACGCTCTCTGGACCCCCATATCCAGTCCAGCCCAGGCCCGCTAAGTGTGTGGGACAGCTTCTGCATTCCCCTGTGCTCCCAGGGCCAGGGGCACGACAGAGGGGCACCATAGGCTCACTGTTGTGCCACAGGGGCACAACAGGTTCACTTCCAAGAGCTGCAACAGGAAGGAGCTGAACACAACAGCTAGACTCAGGCCAGGCATAATTACTGGATAAACTCAAACTTAATAGATCTGCAGCTGAATTTCAGTAGGTGCTAAGGTTATGACTGCACCAAAGCTCTCCACCAAAGGTCAGAGGTCAGTGCTATATGAAATGACAAAGAAAAGGAGCAAAATGCAGTCTCAGGCCTGAGCCCACCCATAACAAGTGCAAAGGACACTAGCTCAGCTGAAATGAATGAATTAACAGCGTTGGAAGTAAAGAAACAACAGCAGAAAGGAATAGAGAAAGTCAGAGCAGAATTAATTTCTGAAATAAAAAAAGAAATCTCTGAATTCATAGCATCTGAAGTAACGAATCAAACACAGAAACATATGGAGGAAACCCAATCTGAAAAAAACTCTGCAGTAAAAGAATTAATAACTGCCTCTAAAGAAGACATTGATAAAAAAAACCAACAAACTAATATGTTTTACACAGTTTGAGGTAGGTTATATAACATCTCTGACACAGACATAGAAATGGAAGTGTAGAGGATCAAATAATTTATCCCAGGTGTCATAAGGTCAGAGCCAAGACTCCAGCCTGAGACGCTGTGTACTTCGTGCCATATTCCCATTGGCCAGTGCTGCTCTAAGAGTAAGAGCATCCCTGAAAAGCGGCAGACAATGCACTTTCACGGCAGCAGGCTCATTCTCTGTTCTGTGATACCCATTAACTTCTTAACTTCTACATGTCACAAAATTGTACAAGGTTATTGCTATTATTGTTGTTGCTCCTTTGCTTCACCAGCTGCTCATAACTGAAGATTTAGACATCACATCCCACTTACAAACTGACAGATTAATTTGTTTAAGAGGTGCTGGCAAAAGGCTCAGGGCCATGGGTGAGAGATAAAGGGCTTCGTTCCTCACTGTACAGTGAGCAGCATGGACTGCTCTTGTCAATAAACTTTAAAATTAGGAAAATTGTTCTTTTGTATTTATCCAAATATTTACGCATTTCAGTGCTCTTTTTCTTGATTAAGGACATGTTTTGTTATGACTTCATTTTAAATTGCAGAACTTCCTTTAGTACTACTTGAAGTGCAGAGCTTGTGGTAGTGAAATCCTTCAGCTTTTGTTCACCTGAAAATATCTTTGTTTCAGGTTTATTATTTTTCTGAAAAAGTTTTTTGGGAAATATTTTAATTATATGTAGAATTCTAGGTAACAGTTGCTTGTCTGGTACCTTAAAGATCTGTCTTATTGTATTTTACTCTACATTGTATTGATGAACAGTTAAAGATTATTTTTATTGTTGTTGCCTGGCAGTTTCTTATTTCTTCGACTACTTTTAATATTTCCTTTTTAGCCTTGTTTTTCGTAAGTTTGGCTTTGATGTGCCTTGTGGTGCTGAGCTTATTGGAGTGATGAGTTGAGTTAGTAAACACTTGCAAAAATTTAGATTATTCTTTAAATATTTTTCTGGCTGGGTGTAGTGGTGCACACCTGTAACCTAGCACTCAGAAGGCTGAGGCAAGAGGATTTCGATGAGGCTGAGGCCAGCCTGAGCTGCATACCAAGTTCAAGGCTAGCCTGGACTACAGGGCAAGTGCTTGTCTCAAAAAACAATCTGTGATTACTTGTATGTTAGACTGATATTACCATCACATAGATTGTTAAACCTTCTGATCATTATTTTCTACCTTATTTATCTCAGTATTTCAGTTTATGAAATTTCTATTTG
>NW_004524599.1:12303035-12308891 GCF_000260255.1 Octodon degus
CCACACACTCACCGGGCCTGAGCTAGGACTGGAGCTGGGGGTCCCCAGAACAGGGCAGAAATTCTCACTTGGAGGGCAGGGTGGGTGGGTGAGGGGGTGCAGTGGAGTGGTGGTGGGGTCCCAAGAGGGTGGTCTAGGGTCTCACCCACACTGCCCCTGGCTGGGACCGTGCAATATTTTTATTTCAAATAATATGTTTTTCCGTTACCCAATTTCCACCTAGCTGCTTTCTGTGATTTCTATTTTTCTGCCGAGATCACCCGACTGTTCATGTTTTTCTTCATAGCAGCTTTGAAGCCCTTGTCAACAAAGTATGAATCACCTCTAGATATTGCTGTGAACGGTATATTACAGGTCATAGTTTTTCTGCCTTTAAAAATGTCTCATAATTTTTTTTTTCTATTGTAGGTGTTGTGAATATTAAGCTGTTCAAGCTGGTGACACAGAGGCAAGTGTGTTGAAAGACGGCACAGCCTAATTCTTTTACACTAGGTCTGGGAGACATACTATATGTTTTTTGCTGGCAATTTCTGGTGTAAATTTCACAACAATCTGCGATACTTGAAAAGAAAGGGGTATTTGAGAAGTACCATTACATGGCATTTAAATCTCTTACAACGATTGCACAGCCCTTGTGTAATTTGAAAACAAAATTCAAAAATAGTACCCAACAAGGAAAGGCTTTCATTTTTCATCCCATTTCCTCTAACCTTTGAGAACATCCTCAGGGTCTGCAAAGTCAGGGCTTCCTGTTGCAACAGCACCATTTCTGGTTTTTTAAATTTTCATACTTTCTGTAGGAGAAGGAAAATGTTAAGAGATAAACTCTCCTGATTTTTGAAAAATGAAGACTGCTTCTCCACTGCAGGGAGTTGTCTATGACAGATTATCATGTAAGATACTAAAGCTAATATGTTCAGAAACATTTCAACAGATCAACGTGTCTTTGTTAAAATGGAATGTGTGGAAATGCATCCATATTCCCTCCCTTACTGGACAAAAGTAGCTCCCCCCTGAGCATCCAGTGTTTGGCTTGTGCCCAAAGGCAGCACCAGACAGTTGGAGAAGGTGGAAGATGTGCGTATGAAGGAACTGCGCTTTTTCAGCTTAGCATCAGAAGTGACTGTGGCACCATGCGGCCTGGGGAGAAGGGCAGAACCGAGTTCTCTGTGCGAGTTCAGGGGGCAGGGAAAGCCTGCTTGTGGTTAGGATTTTGGTCTAGAAACTGGGTTGCGACACACAGAAAAGCTGAAACAAGCTGCTTCCTGCAATCTTTTTGCAATAGCCTTCATATAGAAGAATTGAAGACTCTGCTTAATTCAAACTGGGAACAGCTTTTAAAATGTCAGGGACAGCTGGAAAATGATTCTCTCAAAGTCCTGGGGCTCAAAAATACTTGTCCACCTGGGAGGACAAGGAGAAAGAAGCTGTACTCCAGCTGTTCAAACAGAAATTGTTATCTCCAAAAGATTTCCTTTTAAAACAGGCCATTCCTCTTCTCCCTGTGATATTGTAAAATATATATTGAGTCTTTGTCCCAGCTCCCTTATACACAGCTCCTGAACTCCTTGGAGTCCCCAGGGGAGTGAGTGTCTTTTCTATGCTGAGGAGTTAACCAAAGGCGGGCAGCTCCTGGGTAGTTTTACAAAACACCTTGTTTTGTCCTCCCACATCCCCAGCCAGCCTTCTGGTGACTTCTGTGTTTCCACGCAGCCTGAGCTCCTGTGCTGCAAGCTTCTGTGCTTCTCTCTACTTCTGCAGGAAAGTTGAGGAGTATTTCACTGGACAGACCAAAGTTCAGCAAGATTAGAGAGTTGGACCTTCAAGTCCCAGCCCTTCTCTTGAAAAGAGGAGGAAAAACTGAAGGCTAAGGTAATCGCCATGGCCATTGACCTATCTGTTATGCCTACATAAGAAGACATCCATAAGAACCCCCCAAAACAGCACTGAGTGGGGCTTCCGGATAACTGAAAATATGGAGGTTCCACAACAGGCAAGGAAGTTCTGTGTCTCCTTTTCATACTTTGCCCTGGACATCTCTCCCACATGATCATTTATTTGTATCCTTTTCTCCTTCACAGAAAGAGATAAGTATGCTTTCATGTGGCCCCTGAGTTGCTCTAGTAACTTAAGGGAATCCAAAGAGGAGATGGTAGGAGTCCGGCATATAGCCAGTGAATGAGAGGCAAACGCTATGCTCACTGTGGGGACTGCAAATTGGTCTGATGCGGGGGTAGTCTTCAGGACTGAGCCCTCAACTTGTAAGATCTGAGGTTATGGGCAGGTAGGTAGTGCCATTAAATCAGGGGACATGCATTCGTGGCCCACTGGAGAGCTGCTTGGCTGGGCTGGTGGGTACTGCGTGAGTGGGGGTCCTGAGGTGACAATGAGAGAAGCAGTTGGCTTTTTCCTAGTCCATTCCTGCCAGTGCTTGGGAGAAGCCACTCTGTTCCCACGCAACCTTAGTGTCTGTGATACAGCCCTAGGGCTCTTTTTCAATCTCTCTCTCTCTCTCTTTCTTTCTGCAATGCTGCAATGTGTGGGAAGGGCACACCCCTGAAATGCACATGCTCCTGGGGTGCCTTGCCTGAATCCTGGGGCTTGAATGTCTTCCCTTCCGAAATCCTCCGCATGCTTCCAGGTGCCATAAAGACAACAATGTCTGCTTCCCGGGTTGTCTGAAACGTGTGTGAAGTAGTCCATAAAGAAGTATCTGGTGCACACTAGCCATTCAGTAGGCATTAATGCACGTGCACACACACACACACACGTGTGCATATACACATGCACACCCACCCTCTCCACCCACCTTTGGCTTTGTTTCTCAGCTCCATCCCTCTCTTGCATTCTCTCTGCCACCCCCACAGCCTTGCACCTGTCACCTTGCCCCTGAGTGGGTGGGATAGCACCCAGTGGGGCTCTGCTTGGAGTCCCTTTCCCAAGTTGTCCTCTAGGGCACAGGGACAAGGCGCTTGGAGCCCCTCCCTCCCACCAGCCCTCTCCCCATGCACTTGCCCTCAGTTTTTCTCCCAAGATGGCAGCAGAGCCTTTGGTGTGGCATTCTTGGCTTTTGCAGGTCATAAAGTGGGGCTAACTTCAGGCTGTGCGGTTTGCAGTCTACTGCCCTTTCTAAGCAGGCCAGTTGTGCTCTCACCTCCCCTCTGCCTGTGTCCTTGTCACTCCTCCTCAGTTCTCTTCTCTCGGTTCAGAGGCGCAAATTTCCATGAGCGTTTCCCAGCTAGACCCACCCGGTGTGCGAGCTCTGATCTCCGTGTGACAAGGCACAGGACTTGCTTTAGGGTTTAACCAAGTTTATGTTCAATTTTTTTTCTCTCTTGGTGGCACTAAGGGTAGAATCCAAGGTCTTTGTACTGGGACACATTCCAAGCCTTGCTATTAATTTTGTTTTAAGACAGAGTCCTATTGGAACTTCAGCTTCGTCCTCAGTCCTCCTGCCTCAGTCTCCCAAAGTGCTGAGATTACAGTTCTGCCCAGCAAGGCCTGCTGATTTATTGTATATGGGTTCTGCACCTTTATTTGAATTAGTGGTCTTTGAAGGATGGCCATATATAATTCTAGGGTTTCAGAATCTAGCAGGGTACTTCACAGGACCAATAACCTGGATTGTTAAGAAGAAACTTCTCCCTAACATGTGCCTAGCGTGTCCCTCACTGTGTGTAGCTCTGTTTCAGACAATTACTCCTTAAAATTTGAGTTAGAGCTTTGGAGTTCACTTACTCTGTTAGGCACTGCAGGACAAGAATGAACAAAGCATTGCTTAAGTCCATTTTCCCTATAGGAACTTCATTTCACAACTACCAGAAGAATGAGAGTGTGCCGGGTTTTGAGAAGCCCTGAATGTTTACAGCTTTATAGGACCTCTTTAATGAAAAATGCAATATTTGCTCATTTATTTATTTTGATTTTTCAAGTCAGGGTCTCATTACCTAGTTCAGGCTGGCCTTGACCTCACTATGTAGCTAGGGTGACCTCAAACTAGTGGTGATCTTCCTGCCTCAGCCTCTGGAGTTCAGGGATGATAGGTGTACGTCACGACGTCTGGTTTATGAATATGTAAACTGAATTTCTAAAATAACGGAAAATATATCACTAACTTGAAGATAACTATATTTGGAACATTGAAAAATATAAGTACCATTGCAAAATACATAAAATGGATTTTAAATAGTTAGATGCCTGGATTTTTTTCTTTTTTCTTTTTGTTTTTTATATGATACAGGCTCTCACTATGCAGTTTGGATTCATAATGATCCTCCTGTCTCAGCCTCCCTACTGCTGGAATTACAGGCATGCACCACTACGCTTGGTTCCAGGGTCGGCATGGAATGAAGTACTAGGGATTGAACTCATGTCCTTGGGCTTGCCAGACAGGTGCCTATGCTGCCAAGCTATCTCCCCAGTCCCAGATTTCTTTTTCTATAAATACTTGTTTCTCTTAGATTTTTATTTTTTGTTTCCCTCTCTTTAGATGTAAATTTTGTAATTTTTTTCATATAGAGTCTAGGAGATAATTTAGTCTTTTCTCTAGCATTATTGTTCAATTTATTATTATTGCTGGTAGTTTAGTAAGCACACTTTTTTGTTTTCCAATTAATTATTGGTAAATATTTGATATTTTTGCCATCTGGGAATAAAACCTCTGTTGAGTTTCTTTCATACAAAAACTGTGAGGATTTTCCCACATTGTTCATATACTGATTCATCTCCAAAATAATCATAGAGTTAGAAACTTTGGTAAAACATTTTGTCGGGGAAACTACCTGCTCAGGCCCCCCTCCTGTCCCTCTCTTGGACAGGAGCTTTCTTTCTCTCAATAAATATATTCAGCTCATTAAAAAAAAAACATTTTGTCACCAAGACATGTACTGAGTGGCTCTTCTGGAGTTTTAGGTTATTGCTGTTGGTACTAGGGGCTCAGTTCCCTGAAAGATTGATCTTGAGAAAACTGAAGAGGAGAAAAAGGAAGAGTAGACACTCAGTCATCAAGTATATTTTCAACAGGAGGGAATTTTCCTTCTGATAGTGTCTATAAATCAATGATAAACAATGATGAATGTCTGCTGATTGGAAACATTTCCCACAGATTCCACTTCAAACCTCGTTTCTTCCCAAATGTGACACACTTCTGAGACTCAGTACCATGGAGAAGTTAGAAGGCAGCTGCCTCTGGGCCTGCACCTTCTAGTCAGTGGCAGTGGCTCAACAGCATGGGTAGCAGCAGTGTTTCTGGAACCAGTTTTACGCCAGAGCCACCAGCAGTTACTCTCTGCACCAGCTTGCCCAGCCACTTATTCAACAGAGTGGATGTTCAGTTCCATCTTCCTGAAGCGCCGTCTCCACAACGCCCTCACTACAGCACCAGATCCGTCTTACAGGGAGGCCTGGAAGCGAGGCTGACTTCACTGGGTTCCCAGTTAGTGTGCCTGTGGTAAAAGGCACCTCAGCTCTATTCTGACCAACAGGAGCTGGAGATCTTAGCACAGCACTTCTCAGTGAGGTCTGTGACAGCAACACCAGAAGCACCTGAAACTTTTAAGGGTGCAAACTCTTGGGCCCTGTTCCAGACAGAACTGAGAAAATCTTATGATTTATTTATTCATTTATTGAATTATTTATTTGACACAGAGTCTTAGTACATAGTTTGGACTCAGAGTGATCCTCCTGTTTGAGCCTCTCCAGTGCTAGGATCACAGGTGTCCACCACCATGCCTGATTTGGGGCCAGCGCGGTGCATCTGGGGTTCCAGGGCTGGCAGGGCATGCTGTAGTGGGGATTGAATTTAGGTGCTTACACTTGCCAGGCAGGCGCTTAGACCACTGAGCTATCTCCCCTGCC
>NW_004524599.1:12313805-12332096 GCF_000260255.1 Octodon degus
AAGGAAGGAGAATAAAAGGTGTCTGATACTCGGTGGCCCCATGGAATACGTGGCCATCAGATTGGACACTGAATGCATCCACCTATTGCACAGTGCTGCTTTAGCAGAACGTAAGCTCTCCAGATGGACCTCTGCCTCTGCCTCTTCCAGGTAGGGCCCAGTTATGTATCTGCCCCAGTTACTTTTCTCATTGTTGAGACAAAATACCAAATCCCCAAAGTTAAGGGGAGGAAAGCTTTATTTAGCTTACAGTTTGCAGAAGTTTCAGTCTAGTCCATAATCAGCTGGCTCCAAGGCAGGGCAGCTTGGGAGAGGACAACAGTTCATGGCAGCAGAAGACAGAGAATGAGAGGAGAAGAGAGAGAGAGAGAGAGAGAGAGAGAGAGAGAGAGAGAGAGAGAGAGAGAATCTGGAATTAGGGCAGTGCCAATCTAATCAGTGGATTGACCTAACAATCACCCGCCTTTAATCCGAGGACTTTTTACTAATCAATCACACTCTAGACTCAGCCAACTCCAAAAATATCTTACGAGCACATGAGGCTTTGGGGGGTAACGAGAAACAAAGCATAATAATATCTTACCTGTACCACTCATCATACTGTTTCAACACTATTACGTGTATAACTCTCCGTCTACAGTGAAGTCGACTTTGGTGTTATTCATGTGCATATCCACAGAGCAGGGCCGTCAGTCTAGTGCACACTGGTCATTAAGTAAATAGGAACACAATAAGTACATGCATGAGTCAGCAAAAGGAAATATTTTATCAAAGGATGGAGAAATTTTGAATACATTTCTTGGTATTTTTAATACGTGTGTTTATCTTACACCATGCAAGAGTGGGCCAAATTTATTACAAACATCTTAATTTTGGGGAGATCAAATCCACTTGGATTTGTAGTAAGACACTTGCACTCGTGGCCTCTTGGCCTCACTCTTAATCGAAACAGTAAATGGGAAACCTTCTCTTTCCTGCCTCCAACTATGTTGGAAACCTACTCTTTAGAGAAATAGTTTCTTTCTCTCTTCTGCAGAGAGGTTATTCTTGAAATAAATAATGCAGGCAGGGGAAAACATTGATGATAATGCCGCTCACTCAATAACACTAAGAGCCAAATTATTCCACCTACTTAAATCATTTTTATCTAGCTCATGAAAAGAAGATAATTTAATTTCAGGAGATTGGAAGCACTGATTGAGCCGAGAGTCCCTAAGGCATTTATTAGACAAATGAGACCAATGAAAAAGAAATGTATTTTTGTCTTTAATTTCCACAAAAGATTTATAGCCAAACCTGGGAGAGTTAGTTTTTAAAGTGTAACATGTTCCCCCAGAGTTGGCACCCACAGGACATCATGGTCAAAGACGTAATGGGGAAGCTGCAGGGGGCCTTGGGCTTTGTGCGGCAGCGTCGCCTCTCAGCCCTGCTGCAGAATTTGCTCCTAAGTTAGAGGCTACAAAGCCAAGGAAAATGGCCACAGTTCAGGCCCGTTGGCTCCAAGCTGCAGAGACCTTCCATTTTAGTAATAGCCATTATTAGAGGGTATATCAGCTACACAAGATTTTTCCCTCCAGGATGAAAGAGATTTAAAAAGAATTAAATTCAATTTTAATAAATGTCTCAATTTGGGCTCAGTGGAGATGAGATCAGAGGCAAATTTGTCTCCGTCAGGTCCAGGCTTTACTCCTTCTGAATGATAAGGAATCGGCTCCAGGTCTGGGCTCCGCGTTCTCCTTCCCCCACTCTAAGCCCGCCCCCTCTTCCAGGAGACCGCCCCCACCCAGCATCCGGGACACTTACTGGCTTACACTGGCTTGCACCCGGCTTGCCCTGAGAGTGGTGTGGGCTGGCAGGGTACAGGGAGAGAGAACTTCTCCAGAAGCCTCTACTACCTCTAGTCAACCACGAAGCAGGCAGGCTGTGGGGGCAGGTTGAGGGGGCTCGGGCAGTCTCCTCACTCCCGGCCTCTTCAGCGCGTTTAGGGTTTCCTTGCACCTGGACTCTTTGGCCAAGGCCTTCCCCCATTTTGGGCCAGACAGTTCACTACTACCCTACTAGGAACAAGGGGACGAGTCCTCACAGTGACGACCTGAGTCCGTGTAGCTCCGTTTCCAGAAAATACGTCCGGTCCTTCACAGGGGCAGAGCAGGAGCGGCTGGCAAAGCGTGGCTGTCTAGGGACGGGGACCCGGCCTCATGGCCCTGCGCTGCTCCCCAGAAGCCGTAACTGGTCCTGAGGGGCTGCAGGCTCCTGTCTGTAGACACTAACAGTGTGAGCATAAATGGGGTGCTTTTCTTTCTTATTCAAGTACCCCCCCTCCCCACTTCCCTGCAGTCTGTCCCTCTAAGTCACAAGTTGGGCTGAGCTTTTGGCCATCGGCCTGCTTCCGATCGCTCTGTCTGCCCAGTTGTGTTGCTTCTGAGTGTGGGCGCACACCCCATATGTAGTGAGCCTGCTCAGCCCCGCAGGCCCGCGGCCTGCCAGCCTTCGTGCGCTTCTGAGAATCGCGCTGTGCGGAGGGCGCTCCTGCCGGTGAGAGGCCCGCGCTTCCCTGTGCCAGGAGGTCTCTCTCTTCCACGTCTTTATGTTGCCCAAGAAAACCTTGGACATTTCTTGTCCAGACAAAGTGACATACACCCTGTTCCCCCTTCTGCTCACTGGATACAACCAGGAATCAGCACAGGCGAGGACTACCAGAGTGCCCTGCCAGGCAGAAGATGGGATCCTGTGAACTCCCAGGACAGGAGGAAGAGAGCAGGTGGGAAAGTCTTAGGTTCCCCCCAACGCAGGAAGGCCACCCAGATGCGTCAGCTGCCAAACCTCGGCCCAGCACCAGGGGCAGCCTCGCGCCTCCCTAAGACAGGATGTGAGTCCCGCTGACCACACAGGGACCCAGCCAGGCAGGCAGGAGGAGGCCTATGAAAAATCAGGAGCCAGGGAAGCAGTCTTCCTTCCTAGAGGGGAGAAGGAGGGAACTCAAGGAACAAAGGCTCAAAAACCTGATGGACAAGAAGAAAACAATCAACACCCATGGACACGACAGAAAGTGGAAGCAGAAAGACGATTTCAAGAAATAAGGACTGAACATTTTCCAGGTTAACAATGGACACAAAATAACAGAGCCAGGAAAAGGAAAAAAATCCCGAACAAGAAAACCAAAAGAAATTTCCATCAAGACATATTTTAAACTTTTGAAAACTGGAGACAAAGGCCAAACACCTTGGAAGGCAGCCAGAGGTGCTCATTCTACCCAAATTGATCTACCATTTTAATAACATTCTTGTTGAAATAAACAAAGTAGGTTTTTAAAGAAATAAACGTGCTTATTTGAAAATTTATGTGCATAGTGCAGGCCCTGGAATAGGCAAATAATCTTGACAAAGAAGGATGAAGAGGCGAACCAGTGTGTCTGGTAGTCTGTTTATACAGTTATGATAATCAAGACAGTGTGGTACTGGTCAAAGGACAGGAACAGATGTTTTTCAATGAAACATAATATTTGTATATCTTTATGGGGTGTAAGGCATGTAGATTAATGGAACAGAATAAAGAATCTGGGCACAGATCTGCAAAAATCGGCCCAAACATCTTTTGGCAAAAGCACAGTAGCAATTCGGTGGGGCAGGGCCGACTTGAAGTGGTGCTGGAGCAACAAGACATCAAGAGGCGAAGATAAAAATGCATGGCTTTGGCCTGCCTATGGAGTCTTAGGCAAAAATTAACTAAAAACGGACTATTGACTTAAAAGCAAACATAAAACTCTAAAGATATTTGAAAATTCTTTGGTAAAATCTTTCAGGTTTGGAAAGCTAATCATTTAGGCTAGTAATTTTTGTTGCAATTGTGACCATAAGTACAATGTACAAAAAGAAAAGTTGATATTTTGGGCCTCATCCAAATTAAAACTTTTGATCTGTGGAAGTCGATGTGAAGATAAAAAGATAGCGCGCCCTCCTGGAGAAGACACCTTCAAGTCCCTTGTCTCGAGAAGCATTGGCATCCACGCTACACGAAGAACTCTTGAAACTTAATAGTCAAATTGTAGCCCCCTCAAAGGCTGGGTGTAAGAGATGAGGACATACTGCACCTCGTGAATGGATGGGTGGAAAGTGAGCACAGGGACGTGCTCAGCGTGGCCAGCTGGGTGCCGCCATGCTGCACAAATGTGCATAGCACTTTGTTTAGCAGCTGAACCTCGGATGGAGCCAGTGGTTACCTCACCAGGGGAGTGGCTCACCATGCAGAGATGCATGCAAACTGTGGATTAGTTCTCAGCTGCCAAAGAAGTGACACAGTCGGGGCCTCTAGTAACTGTGCAGAGAAACGCGCCACATTAAAAAATGCAATACAGTGCATCATTCTATGTATATAAGGTTTCTTTAAAGAACCAAATTTTGGAAAGTGGAGAGGAGAGTAAGGATCGCTGGAGGCTTCCCAGGCAGGGAGGCAGGAGGGAGGTAGGCATGTGTACAGAAGACCACGAGAGGGGTCCCTGTGGTGTTCGAAATGTTCTGCTCCTAACTGTGGCGATGGATGCATGAATTTATATTGGGTAAAATTGCACAGACCTCCCCCCCATGAGTACAGGTGAGGCTGGAAAAGTCTAAGTCAGATGAGTGATTGTATATTGCTCATGATATGCTATAGTTTTGAAAACTGTTGCATGGGGAAGACTTGGTAAAGCATCCTTGAATCTCTGGGTAACCCATTCATAGTCAATAAATCCCTTATTTATTAGAAATTGAATTTCTATCAATTATTGCTTATAATTGCATGGGAAGCTATGATTATTTCAATCAAAACTTTTATTCTAGAATGAGTACCTACCCCACTGAACTGTTGTTTGGATAACTCTATAGAGACACCTGCTACTTCCAGGGCCAAGAGCCCTGCCCCAGCATTTGTGAGCCTAGAAGGCTATCCTGGTGGCTTTCTTGTGAAGGTTTGTGAGTGAGGGCTTCGTAGCTGCCCAGATCTTGGCTTTTGGTTTTTGTTGGCTAATGTTAAATTCCTTTCCTTTCTTAAAGAAAATGAAATATATATATATATTTTAGATCTTTGTAGGAGAAAACACCAAGTTTGATAAATTGTGTGGAATAGACCAGAAAACTGGGAAGCAGCCCTCTGGCTCTGACAGCTGTTAGTGGAGAGCCCCCTAGTGGTCACCTGTCTGGTCTGTGGCTTCTCACAAGGAGAGTTCGGTAAGGAATTAGAAACCCTTCCAGTGCGAGTTCAGCATGAGCCTACATTGTGGCATAGAAGGATGGACCAGGGGGGTCTGTCAAGGGGAGGCTCTCACTGGCTGAGTTTGCTCCCAGCACCTGGGTTTTGCATAAGCTGAGGCAACAGTTGTGTGGTGGGACACACACAGAGCCTGGGCCAGTGAAATCATTTCCTTTAGTCGGCAACAGAATGGAAATTCAAGTCTGTACCCTGCGCAGCTGCATAGCTAGGAGGCTCTCTTCACCAAGTTGAGCTATGGTGAGCCGTCCCATCTTGGAGAGCAACATCTGCTGGGATGGATGGAAGTTCTTGAGTATTGCATTGCCTGGGCTAGGCGAGTGTTTGCCAGTACTGAAAATACACACTACAAAAGACCTGGGAGAGGGCAGAGGGCACAGAGTGGAGGTGCTTGTGTTAGCCAAAACAGATTCTGGTCCAGAAAACAATTACTGTTCCAGAAAATTGTCTGAGGAGGCTGCACCAGCCTCAGTCTATTTCTGTAAATTTGGGGACCGTCATCGTAAGATGCTATTTTGGCATTGGAAGCCAGATGGACCCAGTGAAGGACAGGGGGATGGCAGTGTTAGAAGCGAGTCCATGAGTCACTTGAAGTCTCCTTAGGAGGAGTTCAGGGTGCTCCAATAAAGGAAGCCCTCGGAGGTGGTATTTTCCAACTTTGGGAGTAGCTGGCTGCGTCTGGGGTTGTGCGTGTGGGCTAGAGTTTGCTGTTATTATGCTGGATGAATCACAACTAGTGAACTGTGTTGGAAGCCTAGATCCAATAGTTCACAGACTTTACAGTCTAAGTGTTCTGGGATGGAACTTTTGAAGGGGAGCACTCACTGGGTACCATGTCCTACCAAGTGCAAGGATTCTGTGGAGACCTATGATAGAAATGTCAGCCATGGATTCTGCCACCAGACTCTTACAAGGTAGCTGAGAATATGCTTCATATAAAAACATGAAGCTGCCTAGAGATACAGGCAGGTAGAAATGCAGCAGAGCTGGTGAGGGGTCACCCAGCCAGGATGGCTGGGGAGGGAGGCATGCTTGGTGGTAGGATATATCTTTTTTTTTTTTTTTTTTTTGTGGAACCAGGGATTGAACTCAGGCCTTTGCACTTGCCGGGGAAGTGCTTATTCCACTGAGCCATCTCCCTGGCCCCCGGTGATAGGATAGAAAGGAAGTACTAAGGTGAGAAGGAGTAGAGCGGCCAAGAGGAAAAATTACTTCAGTAGAGATGCAAAGGCAGTAGTCTGGTGAGGAATGGTATGGGCTGGCAGGGGCAGAAGCCCAGCAGGGTGGATTAACCTGCTATCTTTCCCTTAAGACCTGGCATCTTGAAGTAGGTAACCCAGGATGGCTAAGTGGCTTCATAGTGCCATAATGCCACCACTCTACTACTGTCTTTCTGCTCATCCTTCCTGGGTATGTGGTCCTAAAGGCTTTTAGCTTTGTGTTCTGTTCAAGAGGTGCTCAGTCACTCAGGACCCAGGACAAAGGCATGCATCTCTGGAGCCTGCTCCTTGTCGAAAGCCTCCCATGAAGCATTGCCAGAGCCTTCTGCGGCCTACCAGTATCTGTATGTGGCTGCCTACTCTTTAGTTAGAGGGACCAGCTGTGCACATTGCCATCCAGAATGAAACAGAGGCTCTACTGGCAAAGGCATGGCTCAGTCTGGGTGGTGAGTAGGATGGGTTGGAGCACGCAAGGGAGATCCAGAGTCTAAAATGTGAGTGAGGAGCGGCTGGTGCAATAGTTTCTGTGTGGGAGGGTAAATAATTTGTAGATTCTTTGTAAATGTCTTTCCTATGCCCCCAAAGTGGTACGGAATGTATGGGGCACACTTAGCTGGCAAGAAGTCCTGCATGGCTCCTGCTGGGCCCTTTTCCCTTCAGCTGGGATGTGTTCTCGTGTCTGGAAGGCACACCAAGCACTTCAGTCTCTTACCGCTTGGGCAAAGGCTCTGACTGGATCCTGAATCTGGCATGGTCGAGGCTTACTGCCACCCAGGCTTAGCTCCTTGCAGCCTCGCTCATCTTTCCACAGTGCTGGCTGGAGGGAGACTTTTCAGACACACCCATATTTCCACGGTCTGCACGCTGCCATGACTGGGAAGGCTGCAGCCTTCGTGCTGTGGCTCTGAGGGGCTGGCAGTTGGCACCCATCCCACTTCTGCTCCCATTTCTTATTCATGATGTAATTTTAGTCTGTGTATTTATGGAAATTATATTACTAATCTAACATTATAAAGTCATAATCAGAAGTACTTAAACCTTGATTCTGAGAAGAGCAACGGTTTACACCAGGTTGCCCACTCTGTTGCACTAGGCTGCTGAGCTGCCTTGCTTTGTTGTGACTGTTGCATGGGTGTTGTAGTGGATTTCTAACTCGCGGTCAACTTATTACACCCAGATGAATTAAACTAGCATGGTGCTGGGTGTGAGAGGCCCAGCTGAGGACTGTTGCCAGCAGCATAAAGGCAGAACAGGAGAAGCTGCCAAACCACTGTTAGGGATGCTGTGTGGAGAAGCTGTTGGAGCTGCTAGCTCTCTCAGGCTGTTCTGCTGGAGGACCTGGTCATACTGGCTTTCCCAGTGAACTTTGGAGAAGCTCGGGTCCTCATCTTGAGCATGGCTTCCTGGCTCCAGAGGGGAAGATGGTGCCCTGTTCAGCCTCCTGGAAAAGCTTGCCACATTGGCTTTCCTGATGGGAACTTGGCTTTCCTCATCACTGGAGGAGCTCAGGACCTCACTGTTGATGAGGCTGGATATGGTACTTTTGGGGGGAACTCTGGTGTTTACCTTGAGCAGTGCTTCCTAGCTCCAGCGCAGAGCCCTCAGCCTGCTGGCACAGATCCCTTATCCCTTACCCCATCCTGCACAGACTTCCTGGCTTCCACCAGACCTTTGGCCTTTCCAGCACAGATTCGTGAAGCGGGCTTGCATGAGACTTTGTTGTGGGCTCTGGGCCTCCAGCTGGACTTGTTATGAGGCATTGTTATAAGCTCTAGGTTTTCAACTGGATTCATGCAGGATATTAGGATGTAGGCCCTCAGCAGGAGTCTTTAGTGTTTATGTGTGCAGACAGATTTCCTGCACTTGTTGTATATGATTCTTGGGTGATTCATTATAAAAAGCTATTACAAATGTGTCCTGTAGTATTCCCTTTGCAAAAACCCCAAACCACGACAGGTGTCTTAGTCTGTTTGGGCTGATATAATGAACTACTACAGACCAGGGGCCTTAAGCACTAGAACTTTCTTTATCCAGTTCTGGAGATGAGAAGACTGCGCAAGCCTGCCTTCCAGTAAGAGCTGTCTTCACACTTTCTGACTTCTTGCCAGAGGCTTGCAGGAGCTCTATGAGGCCTCTTTTACAAGGACGCTAAGGCCACCCATGAATGCCCCTCTGCAGCCGTGGCAGCAGTGCCTGTGCTGACAACAAGCAGCGACAGCTTTCTGTCCGATGTGGCCCGCACACGAGCACAAACTCTCAGAGCTGTGGGATAAAACTTCAGGGTCAGGATGGGAGGGGTCCCCAAGCTTGCTGCCTACTAGAGGTGTAGTGGCAGCATCCTGCAGACTGGGGCTCCCGGAGACACCATCTTCCCCCTTTGCTAACTCGAGTCTGTATAATGATTTGATAATGTCGTACTAAAGCACACCAATACCTCGAATGGTTTCTGCTTCCACCTGTGGAAACTGAAGGACACAGCCGCAGCCGGTCTTGCTGCTCTGAAAGCTGATAATGAGAAAGCAAGAACCAGGCATGGAGGAGACCACATTAGTGTCTGGGTCAGTAAAAAAACTGGTAGCCTTAAAACAGGTCATTTACAATGTGGTGGTGACCTGGTAGTTTTAAACTCTGATAAGGAAGATGCCTACAACACCTTGGCATGGTGCTGTAGTCCGGGGAAAGGGAGATGATTTGATATGAGACATAATTTATAGAATTATTTCATAGTAGTCATCCAAAGAGTCAGATACAAAAGTGTGCAGGAGATCTGTCCACTCACTAGTGACTGAAAGAAGCCAGCTGAGGGCCTGGGTCCCATGACAGTGTCCTGCAGGGGGGCAGCTGAAGGCCTACAGCCCATCACAACGCCCCTCACAAGTCCAGCTAGAGGCCTAGAGCCCATGACAATGTCTCATGCAAGTCTGTTTCATGGATCTGCGCTGGGAAGACCCAAAGATCAGTGGTGGAAGCTAGAAAGTCTGTGCCAGCGGGATGAAGGGTCTGTGCCAGCAGGCTGAGGGAGCTGCCCTGGAGCCAGGAAGTGACTCTCAAGGTAAGGACCAGAGCTCCCCACAAAATTGCCACAGCCGTGCTCAGGGACAACGAGGTCCTGGGCTCCTCTGGTGATGAGAACAGCCAAGTTCATCCGGAAGCTGGCATGACAAGCTCCTCTGGTGGGCCCTGCCCCACAGCACCATGCCGACCCAGTTCAGCTGGGTGTCACAAGCGGACCATCGGCTGTCACTGCACCGTACATGGGCTGCTGAAGCCCCCAAACTGTTAATGAAGGAGACCGCGGAGCTGGGGCCAGTCCTCCAGCCCCTCACTTGGCTTACTGCTTTTCTGCCAACCTGTTGGGATGCTTAAACATTAAAGAAATGACCATGGAGTATCATTTTACATTCACCTCCTGAAATTATGTTGTCGATTTTAGTGCTTAGGCTGCTCTTGTAGTTATTTCTGTCTTTAAAATAGTGTTTTTGCCTTTCTGAGATGCTTCTTTAAGTTTTTATTCTAATTGTTTTCTTTGAATCTTTTATTATTGGTATCATTTTGTTAAAACTTCCAGGCCTTTTATGTCCCCTCAATATTACTTGTCTTGTGGCATATTTTTATGTACGAAGTATTTTCCATTGATGCTGCTAAGGAAGTTAGTGAGCTTCCTCAAGTTTTCGCTTACTTTTACATTTTCTCTTTTGATTTTCCCCCTATTTTGTGAGAATTTGTATGACTTTCTTGTTTTATTTTAAAGAGAAAAAAAATTAAAAAAGTAATACAGAATTTCAAAACAAATTAATAGATTAACACTAGTTAATATGTTTCATATTGTTATCTTCGAAGTAGTTTCTCAGTTTACAGGATATAGCCATGAAAAATTGTTCAAACAATATAAGTACAGTGAACTAATAGAAATTAGTAGTATGCTTATCTTAGCTATCACATATCTATGCATATATATATATATATGATATCTACATTCTTTTCCCTTCCCTTCTTTCCTCATTCCAATTATTCTTTTCTTTTGAGCAGTTTCTTCCCATTTCACAATATCTTTTGTATATTCTTCATCTTATTTACTCTTTCAGTTTTTAAAAATATTTATTTATGTGTGTGTGTGTGGGGGGGCAGCTCAGCCCACCAGGGGGCGGGCTGGCTGGCATGTGGTGCTGGGGGATTGAACCGCGGTCGCTGTGTTTTGCTAAGCTTGTTCTAAGTAAGTGCTTTAGACCACTGAGCCATCTCACCAGCCCCTTTTTCAGTTTCTTACGCTAGAGAGATAATATGATGTTTCCACATGAAAGTCTGATTTATTTCACTTATGAGTATGGTCTCAAGATGTAGTAATTTGCCTATAAAAGCATCAACTTTATCTTTCTTTATAGCTAAATAGTAATCTATTGTATAAAAATACCACATCTTTTCACCCTGCTGAGATTACACCTGACTCTGAGAGCTGAAAGAAAGATCTATCTCGGTTCACAGATTCAAGGGGTTCAGTTCGTGGTTGGCTGGATCCAAAGCAGAAACTGTACAGTTAAAATACATGGCAAAGGAAGCTGCCCAGCCTACGACGGCTAGCAATTGGAGAGAGAGAGTACACCCTTCAACATTATGCTGTCAGTCACGCAACTCTTTCAACCAGGCCCCACTTCTAAATGGGAATGTTTTGAAAGATATTTTAGATCTAAAACATACCATTCTTCCCTAGCCACCAGAAGGCTCATCTGCCTATCTTTTTGGAAACTGCATTTAGTTTATCTGTAAGAGTTGCCAAAGTTTTGACATTCCCAGCAATGCTGAAAAGTTCAAGTTTAAAGTCTCCTGTGACACCCAAGGAAATTCTTAGATATGATCTCCTGTGAAAATGAAGAGGAAAGTTAAACACTCTAACGTACAGTGGAACAGGGTAAACATTCCTGATCCAAAAGGGAAGGATAAGGGAATAGACAGAAACCAGATCAAGGCAAGACCAAATGCCAGCAGGCAATCACTAAATCCTGTACAAAGCAAGTTGTGAAATATGAACTGCCAAAGGCCCGAGCAGCCCACTCCTGTTTGGAGAGGCTCCACTCATAACCTGTGGCTTCTGTTAGCAGGCTTTCCACATTCTTGGCTTCTTAAGCTTCCTGGGGTCTCCATCTGTACTTTGGGCTTCATCTTCACAGCCCCATGCCCACTCCTCTCATGAGCTCCTGGCAGGGACTGTGGCCTTGTTACACATTTTTGCCTCATCTCTCAGGCTTTGTTCTGAAATCTGTGCAGGAACCTCTGTGACCTTCTCTTAGTATCTGACCTCAAGTTTAAGGAAGGAAAGATTTATTTAGCTCACAGTTTGTAGAAATTTCAGTCTGTACTCATTGGCTCTGACACAGAACTGTATGGGATAGGGGTAACAGTTCCTGTTGGCAGAAGATAGAAAAAGCAAAACAATCAAAAGGGGAGGGAAAGCAAGCCTTTTTCCTTCCTCATATTGTAAGGAGGGTACCAATAATCAGGTGAATGTAGCGCTCACACCATCTCCCTGCCCTCCTCTTGCACAGGATGAGGATGTTTATAGAGTGATGATCCTGGTGATTCACTTAGTTAAACTTTTAAACTTCTCAAGTTGACCCAATGTATCAACCATTACACTCCACCCCTTGTCAATTTGGTGAGCAGATACAGATCTTTAAAATGTTTTTCAAATACAAAGACATGCTTATTCTTATTATTTCTCAACTTGAACATTAGTTGTCATAGGTTTAACAATCCTTAAGAACCATTACTAAGTGTATTGTATTGTTACCTTACAACCATAGCCTCCTAAGGACTCATGCACATCCCTTTATGAAAAAGGCATTTAGTTCATTTCATTTGAAAGAATTGCCGAAGTCCTAACAGTTTCATCATTGCTGAAAAGCCCAAGTCCAAAGTCTCCTCTGAGACACAAGGCAAACCCTTAGCTGCGGCTCCTGTACAAATGAAAACAAAGTTAAACACTTCCAACATTCCATGGCACAAGATAAACATTTTTATTCCCAAAGTTACAAATGGGAATACAAGGGATTGAGACCAATGCAAGTCCAAAGGCCAGCAGGCCAAACACTAAGTCCTACAGTTCCTTGTGCAGCTTCTGTGCCAATCAGTGGCAAACTGTGAGCTCCAATGGGGGGATGGATCCGTTCCTATGGTGCTTCTGGTGGTTGTGGTTCCTACAGCTTCTCTTTGTGGCTGACTTTGTTTTGTCCTTACAAGTTTCCTTAGATGATCCACACCAGTGGATTTTCCAAACTTCCAGGGTCTCCTGTGCACCTTTGGCATCACTGTCACAGCTTCACAAACTCCCTCTCATGGGCACACTGTCTGCCCCCCAGGCCTTCTGATACTGAGGTGGAAGACTTTTCAATCCCACAACTCTTGCATTCTGCATTCATCTAAAATCAGAGTCATTGGTCAGCCAAATAGCTCAGTGGATTAAAGTGCCTGTAAGCAGGCATAGGGGCTGGGGATTCAATCCCCAGGCCTGTCCTGCCATCTCTGCCCCCAGGGTGTGTTGAGATAGCAATTGAAACTGGGCGTAGTAGTGCTCACCTATAATCCCAGCTCTTGGGAGTCTCTAAACAGGTGGATCACTACAATTCTGATCTAGTAGTGAGACCCTGAACACCCTGTAGACCCTTCCATAAAATACAGACAATAAAGAAATAAAATCAGAGCCACATGGATGAAACCAAAGTCCACTGCCAGCTGGAGCTGTGGCTGGGCTTTCCTCTTTCTTTGCTATAGAGGTTGAGTGATTTGGTCACTGGGGACTCTGCATCCAATTCTGAGGAACAAATTCTCTGTTTTGCCACCATCCTGAAACGGTGTCCTTCAGCTTTCTCTTTAAAGCAAAGTCTTTCCCTTTTGCAGTTTTGAGGCTGCAAAGGATGGAGACCTGATGCTTCTGGGGGTGCCCTCAGGCCATCTTCTCTGTTCTTTCTCAGTAATAGCTCCTCAGCTCTATCACTTAGTCCACAGCTTTGCTGAAGCTTTTTTCTGGCCAAATTCACAACATTTAAAATTACTCTGTTGGGCTCTTTGCTCTTGATTCTCAACATAAATCCAGCTAAAACTCCCCCACAGTAGCCATGCCACTCCCTCAACATTAGACTGCTTTAAATGTTTTTCTTCCAGATTAACTAATCTGTTGTGTTTAATCTCAGTCTCAGGCAAAGTCTCCGGATGTAAGCAAAATGCAGACAAACTTTCTACAGAGTCATTACACACATTGTCTGGACTCTAATAGCCAATGTAATCCTTCTTGCCAACAGAAACCTCTTGAGCCTGGTTTTTACCTGCAGGATTTCTATCAGCCTTCTGGCTTGTGCTCTATCAAGAATCTCTCATATGGGACCAGATAGCTCAGCAAATTAAAGCACCTGCTTAGGCAGATGCAAGGGCTGGGAGTTCAATCCCTGGCCTGCCATGCTGGCCCCGCCCTCCGGGTGCACTGAGATGGTGATTGAGACTGGGTGTGGTGGCACACACCTGTAATCCCAGCACTTGGGAGGCTATAAACAGGAGAATCACTATGAGTACAGTCTACACAGTTAGACCCTGTAGACCCTGTCCCAAATACATAAAAAAAGGAATCTCCCATATAGGGTAGCCTAAGGTGTGCTAGTGCTGTTCTTTCAGGCAACATCTCTGAACCGTTCCACACTCTTACCACAGCTATTCCCAAAGGCTCTTGAACCACAACAGTTAGGTATAGTCACATCAAGGTCTACCCCACTTCCTGGTACCAAATTGTGTCTTGTTCATTTTTCTCTCTCACTTCGGAGACAAAATACCTGACACCCAGGGTTAAGGAGGGAAAGCTTTATTGAGTTCACAGTTTGTGGAGGTTTCAGTCCATAACTGGCTGGTTCCAAGGCTGGGTGACGGCATAGCGACAACACTTCAAAGTGGCAGAAGATAACAAAAGCAAAAACAGCGAGAGAAGAAGGACAAGCCTCTTTTCGTCCCTTATCTTGTACACAGGCTACGCCCTCCCGCAGGGTGGGTACAGCACTCACATCATTTCCCTGTCCGCATCCTGCACAGGGTGAGGATGTTTGCAAAGTGAGAACCCTTCCCCACTGCTGAGCTGCTCAGTTAAACTTCTAAACTTCTCAAGTTGACACAGTGTATCATCCATTACAAGACTCATACTCTTGTTTAGAGATTTTAGCAAGGGAGTGCAGCTACCTGTATTGAGAGAGGAGCGATCCCTTCCATCAGGGGTGGCCATTCTTTTCAACTGAGCATGCGGCTTCAGGAGGGACACACATGAAGTGTTGAGAAGGAAGGAGATATCTACCTAGCCATCTAGATCCGCCAAATCAACCCTGGTGACCAATGGGGTGATAAACGTCACAGTCAGGTCACTCTCACTTCTGACCCCATAACTGTTTCATGCCTGAGAAAGAAACAGTACATGGATGACGCCAAGGTTTGCCCCTGATTTGAACAGTAGATGGTCCCTCTTGGATCATAGTTGGAGTAACCTCTGAATAGATGGATGGCTAACTTTAGTGATACACTTCCTTTGTAGCACAGAATAAGCTGATATCCCCAGGATTCTCTTTTCAGGTGAAAGAACTTGACTTCTTCTTAATGCTAATCTTCCCAGCAACTATGCTGTCCTTTGTCACATTGTGCAGGTGCTTCCTTTCTGGGGAAACTGCGAACTTTTTAGATCATTCAGTTACAGTTCACTCCTCATTTTCACTGCAGATCTTGCTAAGGGCAGCCATCAATGCCTATGCCACAGCCCAAGCAGTGGGCTTGCTCAAAATTTCCTGTCAGATTAATTAATCCAGTACTCTTAATCTCAGACTCCCACCAAGGGTCGGGGTATGGGCAGAATGTAGAAACATTTCCTATTGGACCAGATGGTTTCTGAGCCATGTGGAAAGACACAGCCATAGCAGTGGCCCCACCCACCCAACAATTTTCTGTGTTAGGTACTCTTCTATTGCAGAAATAACATACATGACACGAACAACTTAAAGGAGAGGTTTATTTTGGCCCACAATTTCACAGGGTTTAGTTGGCTCCGAGGCAGAAACAGTGTAGCAAAAGTGCTTGGTGGACAGCAGCTGCTCTTGCCTTGGTGGCCAGGAAGCCAAGCAAGCACGAGGGGCCGCGATGAGGCGCATCCTTCCATGTAATGTCACCAGTGGTCTCCTTCTGATCAGGCTCCACCTCCACAGGTGAGACTTTTGGGGGACATTTTAGTTCTACACTATGAGGACTCACTATGTTAGTTGTGAAAACAGATTTAATTTTGGCAAAGACAAAGGGCCCTCTCCCCAAGTAAGAGAAAATGAAGATATAAGAAATGACATCAGCATTTCAGGAGAAAAACAGGCAATGCTGAAGAAGTTCAAGTGAGATGAACATCATCTCTGCAAAGTAGGAGATTTTGCTCCTCAGGCTGCAAGGTATTGTAAGGACAAGAGCTGAAGATGAGAAGGAAAGATTTAGAATATCTGCAATGCAGGGATCAACAAATGCCCAAAAGTACCGCTCACCTCAAATCCAAGACCTGAACAAGCAGCTGGCCCCAGCAGCGGTCTGATGACCCTGTCTAGTTAGTTGTGGCCAGGTGGGCTGAGGCTAGAGAGACCCACTGCAGAGTAAGGGTCAGGGTCAGGAAAGGGGCAAAGGAGAGGCAGCTAAGGGGTCAGGAGGTGCACAGGGCCCTGCTAGGAGCCCAGCTGCAGGTCTGCACAGGAAGCGACAGAAAAGAGTCTGGGGGAAGGGGGAAGCCCCTGTTCAGAAATCAGTGTCCCTAAGGATTATTGGGGACCTGTGCTTCAGTACCAAGGGCACAAAACAGCTGCCAGTGATGCAGGAGAGCAGAGTCATTACACACATCGAGTCATTACAAGCCAAGACAGCTTGGCAGTTAGAGCGTGGCAGTCTGGATGCAAGTCGGAGGTCGGCGGGTCTGGAGGAGGTCGGCTAAGCAGCCCTCTTCAGTGCTGAGAAACAAAACTGTGGGGTTTTGACTTGCAACACCCCCTCTGGCTTCCTGAACATTAATTCTAGAATAGATTGCAAAGAGGGAAAGTTCTTTTAACGTATAGCATTGGTCCCACGAAGAAAGCCCATGCCTAGTAACTCACCTACAAAAATCCCTGCGGCATAAAGCACCTGGCAACGCCCAGCCTGCTGCAGTACCTTCTCTCCAAGGAAGGAAGAAATGTAGACCATTACATCATTCTGCTCGGTCTCCCCGCACTGGCGCGCTCTTGCTTGCAACTACCACCAGATGGCACTGTTGGGCCACTATCGAGCGCGTTCCTGAATCTGGAGGTCCTGGGAAAGCTTGACCTGAATCTCAAAACTTCCCTAATCACCACTTTTGATTCAAAGCAAAACAGCAGAAAAATGCTGCACATCCCAGGGAGGCCAGAGAATAGCATCTCCCCGCACTGCGTGGCCCGTGGGCAAGTCACGGTGGTTATTTAAAGTTTGATTTCAAGAAAACGACTTCAAAACGCAGAGACCTGGGTGCGCGCGCGGGCCAGGCATCCCTCCGCACCCGACGCGGAGCTCCCTCGGCCTTAGCGAGCGGCTGGATGCCGCGCGCGGAGGTGGCGGCTCCGGGGCCCACGCAGCGTCTGTCTGCGCGGTGCCCAGATGGCTGGGGCTGGAGAAACCTCCAGAAAGCTGCGACTCGTTTGCATTTCCCCAACTCGCCCTGCCACCCTCCCTCGCCACCCCAGCCCCGGGGCTTCGGCGCCGGCTGGCTGTGGCCATCCCGGGCGCCCACGGGGGCGGTGCGCTTGGTTTGCAAGGTGGCCGGGAGGCGGCGGTGGCACGGACGCATGCCGTAGGTGGGAGGCTCAGTCCGCTGGCGCCGGCCTGTTAGACTGGAGGGACGCTGAGAACTCAGGATGTGTGTCCCACGGTTATCTTGGTGGGGGGTGGGCAGGGAGGCGCAGAGGCTGAGCCCCTACTAAAGACCTGAGCCCTGGGCCTTCGCACCGCGGGCCTCCTGGGGTCTCCTTCTGGGCCCAGCCCTGTCCCCACGCGCCCTGCCCTGGGGCGCAGCTCTGCTCTCTTTACCCCACCCCCACCCCCGCGCGTGCTCCCTGCGCCGGCCGAGGTCGCCTCTCCGCGCGCAGCTGTGCCGCGCGCAAGAAAAGGCTAATGAATTTTTCATCGCTTTTCCCTAGGCTGCGGATCTGAAGGCAGTTTCCGAGGCCAGAGCCATTAAAGACCAGACTGTGCCGGGGCGGCCCCTCCCCACCGACCGAGCTAATGACCGACCCGGGCGGGGGATCTGGGTTTTTCTCCCCAGGGCGTTGTTTGGGTGTCTTTGGGCCTCGTTTTGATCTCCAGGCGTAGGGCGCGGGGAGAAAGGCAGGCGAGGAAAGGCGCCTGTCGCCTGTCCAGTGTAATCCTGTTTGCAGAGAGCATGCCTGGGCTAGGCCAGGAAAAATAGCCTGGGGAGTCAAATCCCTGCCCTACAGCCCCCCCCCCTCCGTCTGGGCCCTGGGATTGGAAAACCTAGGCGGGGGAGAGGAACAGCTCAGAATCCAAGCTAGGAACTAGCAGCTGGTGGAACCCGCGGGGGCTGTGCAGGGGCGGGTGGGACAGAAGTCCCGCCAAGGCAGGGGGAGGGAACGTTGAACTTGGGGAGGGGCGAACCAGGGGCTTCAAGGGGTGCAGGTGTTCAGGGGGTGCCCCTCTGACTCCCCATCCCACAGGGAGGATTACTATGTATCAGACACTGGTATTGCCTTAAATTTGCCCTGTTACATAAAATAAGGATCTACAACGGAGAACCACCCTCTAGAGCTTTAGGAAA
>NW_004524599.1:12332216-12352777 GCF_000260255.1 Octodon degus
TTTGTTACAGGATCTCGTTGCACAGTTCAGACGCACAGTGATCCTCCTGTCTCAGCCTCCCCGGTGCTGGGATTACAGGTGTGCACCACCATGCTTGGTTTCAGTGGCTAGTATAGGGTGTCCCGGGTTCCAGGGCCTGCAAGGCATGTGGTACTGGGGACTGAACTCCGGTCCTTGTGCTTGCCAGTCAGGTGTGTAGACCACTGAGCTATAGCCCCAACCCCTTTATCTAGGTCTTTTGTCATATAGATTTTTTTTCCTACATAGCTGTATGTTCACAATATATCTAGTCATCTATAGTTTTTATGTTAAATATTGTACACCGACATACTTTAAATACATTTTTTTTTTGTTGTAAAAGGAAGTATATACCTTTGTCAAACTTTGGAACATAAATAAATATTCTGCAAACCTTGCGATGCTTTTATTGTGTTTCCTTACAGTATTTTTTCCTCCCTAGGGATGTTTCATTTCTTTGAGATCATACCTTTTGTACTGATACTTAAATGCAGTTGTTGGACTGGTAGAAGACTGTGGAATTGCTTTCTTCATCTCAGGGTGGAAAACATCTGGAGGTTTCTTCACCTCATTCTTCACCTGCCTCACCAACACTTGACATGATAAAAGCCAGTGCCCAGCATTCCGAAGCTGCACCCCAGTGTCCTTCTCCCCTGCTCCCAGCTTCCCACATCCTCCATTCCGTTAAGACCAGAGCTCAGGGCTGTGAAGGCCCTGCGTGTCACTTGCTCAGAACTTCTCTTAGGGCCTCGCTCAGCCACTGTTCTTCTTTTAGGTGTCTCCCTCAGAAAGTTCATTACATTAATCTGACATCTGTTACAAACAGCCTGAATCAGGCCCACATTAGTGTTTTCTTCTGAAACAGTAAGTGAAAAAAAATTTTTGAAAATGGTACCACATCTCTAGAATTTTTAGGAAAAGGTGTTGAACCAAGAATTTTTGTTCTGTGTCAGTTTTGCTTCCCCAATTAAAGGCAACAGAAAGATATTTTCACTAAATAAGAAAATGTGCCACCTGGTATGTTTCTTGGGGGAGAAGAAGGGGGAGGCTTTCCATTTCTGGCTGTGAAGGAGTACTTTGTATCAGAATAACCCTCGCTAGAGAACTGTGAAAGCTGAATCAAGTAAAATATGAAACAGCAGCCTGGAGCATCAAAGAGAAATCAAGGTTGCTGGGCTGGAAGGGCCAAGATGTGGGCAAGGAGCCAAATGCACCGAAGGGAGCCCTCTGTGGCGCTCCTGTCCCCCAGGATCATTTGCTGACTCATGTACTGTCATGGGGTGTGGAATCCAAACAGAAAGTGATGGCTCATCACTTGCCACGGTCAAAAAAATTGGTGTTCAGGTTGCAGGGTGGCCAGGACCTGATGGGCCACGAACACAGAGGAAAGGGAGCCCAAGGAAAATGAGTCTGTGTGCACTTTCTCTGCAAACCACTTCCTGATCGCTAAACTGTGCATGTAGGGAGCAAGATGCCAAGGAACCAAACAAAAGCAGCTGCTAAGAGGCTTAAAAGCTAAGCCAAGAGGCTGGCACGCTCATTGCTCCGGGTAGATGTAACTTGCAGTCCAGGCTGCCAAGGAGGAGCAGTAAACTTCTCAGTCAGTGCAGGCCCCAAAGACCAAAGCACGGGAACAAGGGGAGATATAGGAGAGCCAGCCTCACTCCACAGGTGACATGGGCTCCAGGGCAGTGGATGCCTGTCGGGATATAACTGCCTTGATTCTTGCCAGGGTGCACTCAGGCTGCCTTCTGCTACAAGTGCATACAGTTGTTCTGAGAAAACTGGTATGTTCTGGTGCTATGCAGAGTGTTGGCAAACCAGTCACCAAGCAAGGACTCAGGCACCGGGGAGGTGCTGGCAAGCAAGGTGGAGCAAAGGCGTGTTGCTGTTCTCCCTAGGAAGGAGCTGCCCTGGAAAAGCATCACTCTTCTGTAGGGCCAGATGGGGTCCATGTGGAAGAAGAGATGGTCTGAGCCACTTAACTTTGCCCCAGAGTCCTGAGGGCATGCAGCGGGACCTGTCTGAGGGTGGGAGCTAGCTCAGTTGGATCACAGTTCATTTGGGAAGAATGCTTTGTACAAGTTTCTCACCAAACAAAACATTCTCTTACTGCATGAACCAGCAATTAAACTCTTTGGTGGGTACTGGAAGGTAAAATCTTGTGTGTTCATGTTCATACAGGTGTGTGCGCGCGCACGCCCCTCCCCCACTCTGGTATGGGGATGTTAATGACTTCTTTATTCTTAATTGCTGAAACTTAGAAGCAATGAAGATGTGCTTCAGGAAGTGAATGTATGAATAAACTATGATGCATCCAGAAAACAGAGTATTAGCCGGTGCTAAGAAAGCACCTCTTAAGCCACAAAAAGGCATGGAGGAAACTTTAATGCACATTACTGAATGAAAGCAGCCTGAAAACCTCTCTGCATGCGTGCTGCCTGATTCCAGCTGGAGGACTCTCTGGCAAAGACAAAACTGCAGGGACCATGAAGAGGTCAGAGGTTGCCAGGGTTAGAGGAGAAAGAAACATAAACTGGCAAAACCAGAGCATGCTTAGGGCAGTTCAGTGCTTCTGTTTGATGCCATGGATACATGGCATTCTAAGTTTGTCACAACCTGAAGAATGTACAATGGGAAGACTGAAGCCTAACAAATGAGGATCTCTGGGTAACAATGATGTCCCAGTGTAGGTCCCCAATTGTAACAAGTGGACCACTGTGGTGGGGATATAGGTATGAGGGGTGGGCTGTGCCTGTGGGTGGACCCTACTTCTTTGTTACCTGAGCTAAACGTTATGTCTGCGCTGTCCTTTCAATTTTGCTGTGAAACTAAAAGTACTTTTCTTTACAAAAGTCATCCTTACGTTAAAGAAAAAAGGCAACACTCACGTTTCATGAGCTGTAGTTTAAAATTCAACAGATGGATCTCTGATGTGTCCATAACAATGTCCATGCTATAAAGCAGGGGCCAACTGTACGTCTGATGCAGAGCTTGCCCTGCTGCTGTGCAATTCTCTTCCTCATCCCCTCTCCTGTGGGGCTCACCCTAGAGGGACATGGAGCACAGCTGCCAAGCTGAGAAGGGAAGACAATGCTGTGAGGAACGCAGAAACAGAGGAGGAAGAACTACCCGGGCTTCCCTTTGCAGGCTGCTAGAGGAGAGATTTGATACTAAATCAGAAAGTTCTCACTCTTGCCAGGAGCTGAGTATTTTAGTTTCTGAATTGTGATTGTGTTTGCAAACTAAAGTGACAGTAGGACCTGGGAGTGAGCTGAAATGTCACTACATGTGTTTGTTGAAGGGCCTCCAGGCACCTTGCAGAAACAAACATACATCACCCTGGAGGGAAGACTGCTCTATAAGCCCTTCTGAATCCCATACTTAAAATCCAACTGCATATAAAGTCTAAATAAAAACTGCAAGTATTCAAAAATGGCAAGCCACAGATAGTGAAGATCAGCAGAAGTAAATGGATTTAGGCCATCAGTGACTTTCGATATTAAATTTCTTAGACACAGGATAGAAAATATGAAATTTTTAAAGAAATAAAAAAGAACCATAAAAATGAGTGAGAACTAAGAAACATATTGACAATGACCAGAGGGGTTTGAAAATAAGCAAATAGAACTTCTGGAAATAAAATCTATATGTCTATCTGACAATGGGGATTATATCTTAATGAACATTTTTAACAGCACGTTATCTGCAAGTTGAAAGAGAATTCACAAAGTCAAGGGAAGTCTCTGGAAGTATTACCCACAGAGCAAAGAGAAAACACAGAAAGGAAGCATGGGCATAAGAGATAGAGTGGAAAGGTCTAACCTGTGTCCAATCAGAACTGAACGAGAAGATGCTACAGATGGGCCAGGGGAGGAATCTTAGAAGAAATAGCATCCAGAATTTTCCAGAAATATAAAAGCTATTTTTCCTCCATGGATAAGATAAAAACAGACAGGATAAATAAAATATAGGCTAATGCAGTATTTTGTTGATTACTGCAGTATAATAGACAAGGTGATGGTCTTGGAAGACGTCAGGAAGAAAACAAAGAATTTCTACAAAAGAAAAAAAAATTGATAAATGTCAGAAGTTTTCCGGCAATTGTGGAATCTAAGAGAGAGAAATATAAAATAAGAGTTTTAGAAACGGCACAAGGAAGTACTTATATGAGATTCTAGCTACAAGAAAACTATAGCTGAAATGAGCAAAACAGTACCATTTTCAGACCTCCACGGGACAAGTGCTCACTGAAATGCGGCAGCATTTACCTTAGACAGACATAAACCAGCTCCAGAAGGATGCTAGTAATGAACAGTCTAAAGTGGTAATAGTAGCACTTGTCTCATTCGTGGAGTTTTAAAAATGTAGATGAACGCAGGATAACGGACATCCAAATCATGTGGGTTGAAAGGTAAGTGATTAGAGTTAAAGATTTTGTGTTTGTCGGGAGAAGGGCAAAAACTTGATTAACTTTTGGCATTAAATTTGCATGGTAATGTTGGGTATAGAGTTATATGCTTATAATCCCAGCACTCAGGAAGCTAAGGCAGGAGGGTTACTGCAAGTTCAAGGCCAGCTTGAAATATGTAACAACACCCTGTCTTAGGGCCAGCTAGATAGCTCAGTGGACTAAGCACCTGTTGAGGTAAGCACAGGGACCGGGGTTCAATCCCCAGCACCAGATGCTGCTCTGGCCCTGCCCTGGGGTGCCCTGAGCTGGCCACTGACACCAGGCATGGTGGCACACCTCTGTAATCCCAATGCTGGGGAGGCAGAAAACAAGAGGCTCACTATGGGCCTCAGCTGCAGAGGGAGACCCTGTACCAAATACATTAAACAAGAACAATAACAATCAAAAAACCAAAACAAGACCCTGTCTCTAAAACACAATGCAAGGCAAGGCAAAACAAAGCAAAACAAAGACATTTGCATGGTAAAATTTCAAGAGTAAATCTTGAAAGAAAAGAAGAGCTCATAATATTTAAATTACAGAGAGAAAATCTGACTAAAAATTAAAATGCAAAGCTCAAACCAAAAGCATGCCAGGAAAAAAAGAAGTAGGGACAATGTGCAGCACTAGAAAATATAAGAAAGTACAAGCTAATATTTTTGAAATGGTTGAAATAAATTCAAATATTTCAGATCAAACATTTCAAATAGTTCAGATTATAATGAAAACAAAAGGACTCATCAACTGAAAAGTAGAGCTTAAACACACTGGATTTTAAAATTTCAGTTATTTAAAGATCAACTTGTGAATGAAGATGTAGGATAGTTAAAAGTAAAAGGGTAAATCAGGAAAACAAAACAAATAACCCCCAAACAAACCCTATATTTGTATCAAATGAGAGTAAGCAATTTGTTAGATAGAGCGGGTAACCATGTGATTTTAAAAGACTTAATTTACCATATAATTATTAGTGCATGATAATCATAAATTTATATGGCTTAATAAAATAGGTACAAAATATAGGAAGCAAAAGTCCATGCTAAGTTAAGGAGAAATAGATAAATCCTACGTTAAACTATCTTTCTAGTGTTAGATTGACTTAAGAAGACTTAAAAATGGTAGAGAATATTGGAAAGCATAGGCAACAACTGGACCTAATGAACGTAGTTTGCGACCTGTATCCTAAACTGTAGTAACTGGAGTGCGCACCCTACTCTGTGCAGTACACGAAGCACTTGGGCTGAACACGAGTGACCCTTTAGCTAGCAAGTCTAGGAAAGCTTCAATGAACGACAATCAGGAACATGCTGCGGAGCCGTAGTGAAAATATTAAGTACCAAAGTCTGAGCGTGATGGGAAAGAGGCCAGCGGGAGGGAAAGCTAAGTGACTGCATGGGCCAGTAAGCAAGGCTGGGAGTTAGTCAACAAAGACCCAACTGAATTTGGGGAGGAAAAGAAAAGACAGTAACAGAGTAAGCCCAAAGAAGTAGCAAGAATGAAAACAAAATAAAAATAGAGAAAAGAGGAAAAATGAATGAAATAATAGACAAAAACATGCCCGTAGAAAAGTATATCCGTGTCAAAAACTTGCTTCTTTGGAAAATCAAATGTAGACATATCTGCAGTGAGAAACTTACTCTACTAAAGTGAGAAAAGTCACAAGTAAACAATTAGCAATTCATAAAAAGAATATAGTCATAGACACTAGAGACAGAACTGAAAACAATTCTATGAAAAATTATATGCCAGTGGCTAGAAAATTTAGAGTTCCCGGAATGTCTAATAAACCAATGCTCCATTAAGGCAAGAGTTGTCCTATAACCATTAGCAAAGGGTAAAAAGTAGAAGCGTATAGTGTTTCCACCAAGAGCACCAAAACAGGATGATTTTATTGACGAGTACAATCAATCTTCCAAGGAATAGTCACTGTATTAAAGAAAATCTTCTTAAAATTAGAAAAATGAAATTTGTTTATGAGGTTATAACAGTCTTGGCTCCAGACTGGGCCAAAAAGGAGTTTACTTACTGACCGTAGTGCGGTGAGTTAAGTCCAGTCTGTTGTTAAGTCTGGAACATTGGCGAGGTAAGTCCAGTCCAGCAGTGCGTAAAGAACATGACTACTTTAGGCTGTGCTGGGATACAAAGTTTAGTTCTCTGATAAAAATTAGGCTTTTATAATTTATCACTTATCAGAATGGATGAGAAAAGCATTCTGATTATCTCAACAGATGCAGATAAAGCATTTGGTAATGTTAAATACTTATTCATAGTTAGCATTGCTAGGAAACTGCAAATCATTAGACTGACAAAATATATCCACCCAAAAACTTCAAAAATTAAGATATACAGTGGTAAAATATTGGAAGGCTTCCCTTTAAAATTGTATTCAAGCCAGTGTTACATGCTATAATTACTTCTAACATTGTTCTGGACATTCAACATTCACTAGTTTGCTCAGAAAAAAGAAATGAGACAGAGAGAAAGAGGGAAAGAGGGGAAGGAGGGGCTACAGAGAGAGAGAGAGAGAGAGAGAGAGAGAGAGAGAGACAGACAGACAGACAGACAGACAGACAGACAGACAGACAGAGACAGGGAGAGACAGAGACACAGAGACACAGAGAAAATGGGAAGAATTGAAATGAAATTATTATTTGCAGATAATATAGGTTTGTACAAAAAAATCCAAGCAAAACTATGGATTATAGGATATTTGTAAATATTTAATAGATTAGATATAGAAGTAATGTTAAAAAGTCAACCATGAACATTTCAAAAATACATTAAAATGATTCTATTTGTACCAGAAATAAAAACACAACTCAGCTAGTAATAACTGAAGCAAAAAATATGGAAAAATATCAAAAAGCAAAGATCCAACAATAACCAATACATTGCAATAGAAAGAAAGGAGAAGGTAAAGAGCCTGCTCACTGGAAATCCAGGTTTAGTATGAAACTATAAATAATGACAATGTAGTGTTGTTTCAAATGTACAGAAAAATAGACCCCTGGAATATATTTGAAAAAGAGAAATAGATCTCATTCATGGAAATACAATTTTTCTAGAAAGAAAAGAATGGGCTACTCCAGTCATGTTGGGAAGATAATTGACTATTTACCTGGAATAAAACTAAGTTGGATCCCTTCATTGCACTCTACATTGAAATCAATTTCAGGTGTGGTATGGACATTTAGAAAATTTGGGAATGACCTGATGGTCTTGCAATAGGAAGGATTTCCTAAAGAAGACATAGAAGGAAAAGCGAAAGTAAGGATGACGTATGCAATTGCAGAGAAGCAGGATGAGGTCTGTCAGAGCCCCAATAAGCTCAAGATAGGAACCTGGTGGTTACGCCTGGGTGTCTTAGACACTGGTGGGTTTTATATAAAAGAGAGTTATGCAATTTTATGTTTCAAAAATTACTTTTGGTTGCTTTATGGATAATAAACTTTATGGTGGAGGAGGAGAGCTAGGAGGAAGATTGTTTTAGCATCAAAGCTGTAAAATCATGGCATTTGGACCAAGGTTGTAGTAGAGAAAGAAGGAAAGGGATTCTCAAGGCATCTTGAATGCAGAGCTGACTAAATGAGCATGGGTTACATTGAATGAAACAAAGATAACTCAGAGGATTTTTGGCCCCAAATTCTGGACAATTTACTGAAATGGAAAATCCAAGGAAGAAATTAAGGAATGGCTAATATGAACTGAAGGATTATGTTTTACCTATTAGTCAATGAAGAAGGCATTTAGATGCATGAGGATGGAATAGAGGTCAGGAGTAGAGATACATTAGATAGTCACTAATAGAGAGATGGTCTTTATAGTCATAAGTTAGGGAAGGTCATGTGCCGCCGAGATACAATACAAAGGGTGTATCTGTGACTCAGCCTGAAACACTGGATATGCACTGAAAATTGTTTGATAACAAAAGTTCCTGGGAGTAGTTGTTTGTTCAGTAGCAGTTGTTACTTTCTCATAATGTAATGAGAAAGTGAATAAAATGAATACTTTGTCCTGTGGTTATTACTTGCCTTGATATTTGCATTGAGTAGCAGAAAGCACCATGCAGTTGGGAGAATGGGTTTTTATGCTGGCTCTGCCACTGCTAATGTCACAGGCACTGGAATAAGTTACTTCATCTCTCTCTGTCCTGGTAACTGCTCATCTGTTAAGGGTGTTGAGCCAAATGACTTCTAAGATTCTGTGTTTCCAGTGGAACTGCCATGAAAAAAACCTTTCCTGGTAGTAACATTAGCGTACTCGTTACCAGCTAGTTCAGGATGTACCTTAAAGAGTCACATGGTGTGAGCAGGAAGAAGTAAATAAAGAGCTGAAAGCTGTTCTGGAAATAAGACTTACGAATAGAGAGGAGGGGAAGAGGAGAAGCGGAGGGGAGTCTGCAAGATGATGAGGGTCGAAAGTTTTATTTATGTTGGTAAAACCAGTGAAAAATCCACAGCAGGAAGGTGATCAAAAGTGGTTTGAGAACCATATTATACTGAAATGAAGGAACGTACCATTTCTATTTCTGGATTTATTTGGTGTAGAGGTGAACCAGCATGTAGGGGGGTCATGATTTGATCCACACTGACAACTAACAGTCAAAATCAGAGCTGCCTACAAGAATAGTAGGCTCCTTTAGGAAGCTGCACACATCTTTGGCAGGGCCCCAGTCTGTTCACAAATCTTTGTGTTGGTGTTCATGTCAAAGGAATGAAAAGATCAGAATGACTCCAAGCTCCCTGCTCCCCTAGATCTCTGTAAATCAAGCTTGTATCTTTTGGAGTAATTCCAAGTATCCTACCGGCTCTCTGCATAATACCTGTGGAAGATGTTAGAAGCAAAATGGTGTCATGTGCATCAAATCCTAACAATAAAAAGCCTGGTGGCTATGAAGGAGGGTGCTATACACACCTATCTGCAATGACATCAATCACCAGCACTGTCAGAGGGCTCTTAGGAGCGTCTGCCTATAACTCTTGCCAAGGACTTCTGAACAGCAGCTTACTGCATGAGTCTGAAGGAGACATTAGCCCGATACATATGCTGCCCACCATAATGAACCAAGTTCACATTCTGTGGTCGGCCCCTGTAACCAATAGTACCTTTGTTTCAGAACAACTTACAAAGACATGCTCCTCATTGTACTTTAAAAAACCTATGTGTCTCTTTGGCGTGCAAAAACACCCATGGCTCTTTGGGTACAAATATTCTGCATTTGCAAATATTTTCTGCGTATTCCTAAATAAACTATCTTTGTCTTATTTTATCAGTACACTTTAGATATGCATAATGATAACATTCATCATAGGGAATTTTTACCTGTCCATATATATCTTATTTTTTTCCCGTTCCTCTCTTCTTCCTTCAACCCCTCTTCCCCTCCTTATTTACAAAAGTTTGTTTTCAGCTTTTAAATTTGTATTCTCCTTTTTTCTTGTCCCTTCCTTTCTTTTTTCCTCTCCTCTGCTTCATTTCCCTTCTCCCTTGAACATTTTCTTCCCATGTCCCAGTATCTATTATACAATTTGGTCCTTATTTATACTTGTGGTATCTCACACCAGAGAAACAATATGGTATTGAAGCATGTGTGTCTGCTTATTTCATTTTAGAGTATGGCCTCAAAGTGTACCCATTTAGCTAGAAATGTGTCAAGCTTATCCTTCTTTATAGCAGAGTAGTACTTCATTATTTATAATATGTTTTAAATATATATATTAAATATATATTTAAAACATATATATATATATATTTAATATATATTAAAAACATCTTCTTTATCCATTCATTGGTTAAAGGCATTTGGGATATTTCCAAGATTTAACTACTGCAAACTGTGCCATTATAAACACAGGTTTGGATACATGGGTGGAATGGGATGCTTTGAATTCTCTTGGGAAGATATCAAGAAAGGGAACAAGTGGGTCAAATGGAATCTCTAGTTTTAATTTTCAAAGGACTCTCCACACTAATTTCCACAGTGGTTGCTTCAGTCTACACTCCCATTAATGGTAGAAAAGGGTCCCTACTTCCCCAAGGCCTTGCCGACCTTTGCTACTGGCTGATTTCTTGGTAAGTGCCATTCTTTCTGGAATGAGATGGAATCATAGTATTGTTTTAATTAACACTTCCCAAAGGACCAGTGGTGCTGAATTTTTCATACGTTTATTTGCCATTTCTACTTCCTCATCTGAGAAGTGTGTGTTCATTTCACATGCCCATTTTTGGATTAGTTATTTGAGTTTGTGGTGTCTGATTTTTTTTGAGTCTTTGAATATATTTTCAATATTAGTCTTTTGTCTGATGAACCACTCGTAAACTTCTTTCCTAGTCCATAGGTTGTCTCTTCATTCTGTGGGTGGTTTTTTTTTTTTCTGTCTAAAAGCTTTTTAATAAAGTGAGATCCCAGTTGTTGATTCTTTGTGATGTCTTCTGTGTGATTGATTGGTTTTTTTTTTTCAAAATTTTATTGATAAACAGATAGCAATGAGGCAGTTTCAATTCAAATTGGAAGTACAGTTTCAACAAATAACACACTGCATATAGTCTTCTTAGTGGTTAATTGCTGTGATTGATTGGTTTTTGTTCCTAAAGTCTTTGCCTACCCCAGTGTCTTCACTAGTTCTACCTATTCTTCTCCTGGAAGATTCCAGGAGAGTTAGTACTTCTGTTTTAATATTTAGATCTTTGATCCATTCTGATTTTAGTTCAGTGAATGGTGAGAGACATGGGGCTAGTTTTAGTTTTCAGCATATGGAAAGCCAGTTTTTCCAGCAGCATTTACTAAAGAGGCTATTTTTCTTCCAAAATGGTTGAGGAAGTTTAGATTTATTTCTGCATCTTCTATCCTGATCCCTGGGCCTGTTTTTATTTTCATTTTTGACATTTCATGCTATTTTTTAATTGCGGTATTTGTATAGTGCACTTCCAAGTCAGGGATTATGATGCTTCTGCCCTGCCTGTGTTGTGCAGAATTTGCTTTGATGTTCTAGGTGTCTTATGCTTCCAAATGCATATTAGGGTTGCCTTCTCTAATTCTGTGAGGTATGCTGTTGGTATTTTGATTGGGACTTCATTAAACAAGTGTAACAATATTTGGAGTATGGCGATTTTTACTGTGTCAGTTCTTCCTACCCAAGAGCAAGGGATATCTTTCCATTTTCTGATATTCTCTCTAATCTCCTTTCTCAGTGTACCATAGTATTAAATGTAAAGATCTTTTATATTAGATTGATTCCTAAGTATTTCGTTTTTTCAGTGCTATTGTGAAATGTATTGTTTCTCTAATTTTTCTCTCTGTGATTTTGTTTTTTGTGTACAGGGATCCTACTAGTTTTTTGAGTGTTGATTTTGTATCCAGCTACTCTCCTGAATGTACTTGTTAAATCTAGAAGTTTTTTGATGGAGTTTTTAGGATCTTCTATACAGAGTATCATGTCATCTGCAAATAATGATAATTTAACTTATTCTTTTACTATCGCTATTCCTTTTATTTCTTTCTCTCATCTAATTGCTCTGGCTAACATTTCCAGCACTATATTGAATACAAGCAATGATAGTGGACATCCTTGTCTTGTTCCTGATTTTAAAATGAAAACTTTCAGTTTTTGTCCATTTAGAATGATGTTGACTGCTGGTTTGTCACAGACAACTTTTATCAGGTTGAGTTAAAGAGCACCAATTCTAATTTTATGTAGAGTTTTTTTTCTTTTTAATCATGAACGGATGTTGGATTTTGTAAAATGCTTTCTGTATCTGTTGAGATGATCATGTGGTTTTTGTCTTTGGCTTTGTTCACACGGTGCATTACATTTATTGATTTGTATGCATTGAATCATTCCTGAATTCTTGGGAGAAATCCTAGTTGGTTATGGAATATGATATTCTCAATGATTTGCTGAATTCTGTTTGCCAGTGTTTTACTGAGGATATATGTGTCTATGCTCACTAGAAAGATTGGCCTGCAGTTCTCTCTCTTTGGTTGAATCTTTTTCTTCTTTCTTTCTTTCTTTCTTTCTTTCTTTCTTTCTTTCTTTCTTTCTTTCTTTCTTTCTTTCTTTCTTTCTTCTTTCATTTGTTCGTTCATTCATTTATTGTTTCTTTCTTTCTTCATTTTAGGGAAGGATCTACAGGATGTTTAGGGTCTCACTACTAGATTGGGACTTGTAGTTATCCATCTTTTACAGCCTCCCAAGAGCTGGGATTACAGGTGCACACAACCACGCCCAGTCTTAATTGCTGTCTCAGTGTGCCTGGGGGATGGGGCCAGCATGGCAGGCCAGGGGATCAAACCCTGAGTCCCTGCAACTACTTGCAGGCACTTTAATCCACTGAGCTATTTAGGCTGCTGTTGAATCTGTTTTGACCGTGGTATCATGGGAATACTTGCTTCTAGAAATGAGCTTCCCTTTCAATTTCATTCAAGAGCTTGAGAATCTCACCAAATCAGAGAAAGCCATCCTAAAATTCATTTGGAAGTAGAAGAGACATAGGCTAGCCAAAGCAAGTCTGGACAAGATATGACACATCACAATCCTTGATGTGAAATTATACTTCAGGGGCCAGGAAGATGGCTCAGTAGAATAAGTGCTTCCCTGGCAAGTGCAAGGGCCTGAGTTCAATCCCCAGTTCCACCAAAAAAAAAAAATATACTTCAAAGCTACTATTATAAAAAAGGCAGTAATTAAGTCTTCCTAAATTTCTTTTTGTAAATATGCATTTAAAAATCTTTTATTTATTTATTTGATATAGAGTCTCACTATGCAGTTTAAAATCATAGTGATCCTCCTCTCTCAACCTCCCTAAGGCTAGGATTACTAGTTTTGGTTGCTGGCATGGTGTTCCTGGGATTCTGGGGCCAGCACAACTTCTGGTACCAGGAATCAAACTTGGGTCCTTGTGCTTGCCAGGCAGGCACTTAGACTGCCAAGCTGTCTCTGCAGCCCATAAATTTCTTGTAAATCCATCAGTGACTCCATCAGGACCTGGGCTTTACTTTGTTGGTAGGATTTTAGTTACATCTTCAATTTCATTGACTGATATTGGTTTATTTAAAAGTTTTATATAGTCTTGATTCAGCTTTGATAATTCATACATATATTTCTTTTCCATCTTATTAGAATAAAGGTTCTCAAAGTAGGTATTGATGGTCTTCTGGATTTCACTGGAACTGTTGTGATTTCATTCTTTTCATTCCTAATTGTATGGAGTTGAGTCTTTCCATTTTTAAAAGCTAAGGTTGGCTAAGACTTTGTCAATTTTATTTAATCTTTCAGAAAAGCAACTCTTTGATTCGTTGATTCTTTGTATTTCTTAGTGCCAATTGCATTAATTTCTGTTATGATCTTTATAATTCCTCCCTCATAGGAGCTTTGGGCTGATTTGTTCTTATTTTTCTAGAAACTTGAGGTTCAATCTTAGATTGTTTGTTGGGCCTCTAGTGTTTTTCTGACTTGGCAATTCACTACTACAAATTTCCCCTATAGGAATGATTTCTCTTGTATGTTGCTTTGGCATTACTTTTTAATTGTAAGACCTCAATAATTTCATTTTTTTTGTGGTACCAGGGATTGAACTCAGGACCCTGCATTTTTCAGGCAAGTGCTGTAATTGCTTTTTTAATTTCTGTGATCTCTTGTTGGTCACTAGTGTGTTACTTAATTTCCTTGTGTTGATAAACTTTTTGTGCTTTTTTGCCATTGATTGCTAATTTCATTGCACTATGATCTGATAATATGCATTGGATGATATGAATTTCTTTGCATTTACTTAAGCATGCTCTATGAGCTAGTATATAGTCTATTTTGGAGAATGTGTGGAGCTGAGAAGAATGTATATTCTTATTTTGGAGTAAAACGTTCTATAGACATCTAGTAAGTCCATTTGTTCAGAAGTGTGGTTTAGTTATTTTTTTTCTTTTTAAATTAATTTTATTGAGAAAGAAATAGTAATGAGACAGTTTCAAAACAGGTTAGTAGGACAGTTACAATAATTAATACATTACATATTGTTGCGTTTGTAGTAGTTATTCATAGTACAAGATGCAGACATGATATCTTTTCTAAATGCTAGTATTACAAATCTTCTCATTGCACTATGAGAAAGTAGCTGTATATCTATCATAACTATTTTGTTGTTTAAAAATAATTTTATTTAGGAACAAATAGCAATGAGACAGTTTCAAAACCGATTACTAGCACAGCTTTAATAATTAATACATTGCATATTGTTGTCTTAGTGGTTATTCATTGTACAAGATGCAGACATGATATCCTGTCCACAAACACTATTAGAACAAATCTCTCTATTCAATGATCCAAGAGAATGCAGCTGTGTACATATCTTAATTATTCTGAACATACAGATACAAAATGCTCATTCATCTGTATCCCCCTTTTTTGTTTAGTTTTGCCAGAGAAGAGCATTTCATTGTCATTTAAACATTGTAGGTGTCTGAGTTCATCAAAATACTCCAATATAGTCCAGTAGTCCATGATAGCAGTGGGTTCTCCATAAGACTGGCAATGACAGAAGTTGTTGACTTGGCCTGAGGGATGGCTCTTTGGAACAAACGCTTGCCTGGCAAGTGCAAGTGCGTGAGTTCAATCCCTGGTTCTGGAAAAAAAAAAAAAAGAAAAAAAAAGAAAAAAAAGAATTTGTTGACTTGAGTCTTCCACAGCTCAGCATATTATCATGGCTTTATTTTCTATACTTCATTCCCAAACCTTTCTGCTCGATGGTTAAAACCAAGATAAAGAAAGACCTATATAACAAGTAATGTAACTTTTGTATCTGACAAGGTCAGTCAAATCCCCTCAGGATTTATCCTGAAACCCTGTACCATAGTCTGCAGATCCTTTGTGTATGTCAGCAATGTGGATGAGTCATGGCCATTGCTTGACCAATTCGTTCTCTGTGAAAGCCTGAGAGAATGTTTTCTCTCCATGTGACTTTCCCTAAGCTCACTCCACATCATCAGTTACTCTCCTCTGTGGCCCCACAATCTCCTTGATCAGAAAACCTGGGACACAACCGAGTTACATTTGCTTTGTTGAATTTTTGTCTAGTTGATCTTCCTATTTATGATAGTGGCTATTAAGGCTCCTCATTGTAATTGTATTAGTGCTTATTTGATTTTTCATGTCCATTAATATCTATTTCATATTGTTGGCATTTAATGCATATGTATTTAAGATTTTTATCTCTTCCTCTTGGATTTTTTCCATTACAAGGATGTAATTACCTTCATTGTTGGTTTTAATCAATCTTGGTTTGAAATCTACAAATAAAATTGCTATTCTTGCTTTTTCTGTGTTCTTGTCCCAGGAAGTACTATTTTTTCTATCATTTGACTTTTAGTCTATGAATTTCTTTTTACATGAAATTTATTTCTTGTATGCAGTATCTTGCTTCTTGATTCATTCTGCCTGTTTGTTTCTTTTGATTGATGAATTGAGATCATTTACATTGATGTGTATAAGTGATGTGCATTGACTTAGCCTTGTCATGTTTTCCTGTTGTTGGTTTTCTTTTCCCTTCTGTTTAGTTATTTGCCTTGCTTGGTGGATTCATTTGGTTGGGCTTAATGGTATTGTTGTTCTCACTTTCTCTTTCTACAAAGTTTTAAATAACAGTTTGGAGTGCTATTTTGGTGGGCATGAATTTCTACCAGTGTTTTTGTCATGAAATATCTTATTTCTTTTTTTATGTGTTTAGTACAGAGTCTACAGGGTCTCACTACAAAGATCTGACTTGTAGTGATCCTCCTGTTTTCAGCCTCCCAAGCGCTGGGATTACAGGTGTGCACCACAATGCCCAGTCTCAATCTCCTTCATAGTGTGTCCCAGGGGCAGGGCCAGCATGGCAGGCCGGGATTGACCCCCTGGCCCCTGTGCCTGCCTAAGCAGATGCTTTAATCCACTGAGCTATTCAGCTGACCCAGAAGTATCTTATTTCTTCATCAATTTTGGACTGCACGTTGTTTTTTTTTAAGGGTTGAAAAACTTAACTCCAAACTCTCCTTGACTTAAGAGTTTGTGTTGAGAAGTCTGCTGTTAATCTGACTGGCTTTATACATGATTTATCTATTTTCTCTAATAGCTTCTAATATTCTGTTCTTGTGTTTAATTTATGGAATCTTGGCTATCATAGGTCTTGGTGTTGGTTTTTTTGATCATGTCTAACTGGAGTTCTATATTTCTTACTTATCTGTATGTCAAAGTATGTTTCCCTGTTTGGGAAGTTTTCTTTCTTTCTTCTTTTTTTTAATAAGCAGAATATATTTATTGAGAGAAGGAAAGCTCCTGTTCAGAAGAGGGACAGAAGGGGCCCAAGCAGGTAGTTCCCCCTGTTTGGGAAGTTTTCTGCCATTACTTCTGTTAATAGGTTTTTTTTTTAATTTACATTGTTTCTTCTCTCTTCTTCATTTACATCAGCTCTTATGAATCTAATGTTATTCTTTTTTGCATCATTTAGCAGCTGGTGGATTGATTCTTCATGATTCTTTAGTATTTTTAATAAACCTTTCTTTTCATGATCACTAACCTCAATCCTGTGTCTTCTATATCTTCAGGTGTTCTTTGTCATGAAAATATCTTACTTCTCCAATAAATCAATCTGAGTTAGAGGTTGTTTTTTTTAGGGCTTGAAATACTGCCCTCTAAGATCTCTTTGGTTTGAGAGTTTGTGTTGAAAAGTCTGCTATAATTCTGTTGGGCTTTCCTTTATAGGTGATTTGTTTCTTTTCTCTAACAGCTTTTAATATTCTGTTCTTACATTGAATTTCTGGAATTTTGAGTATTATAGGCCTTGGTGTAGAGTCATGGCTAGTTGGATTTTTTTTTCAGAACTGGGGATTGAACTCAGGCCCTTGCACTTGCCAGACAAGCACTTATTCTACTGATTTATCTCCCTGGCCCCTAGTTGGAGTTCTATATAACTCACTTAACTGTGAGCCATATGTGAAATTCTTTTTACATGCTTGGGAAGATTTTTGCCATGAGTTTTGAACAGGTTCTTTTTCTTTTGCTGTACCGGGTATTGAACTCCAGACTTTGTGCTTGCTAGGAAGGCACTTAAGCCACTGATCTATCTCCCTAGCCCTCCCCCCCGCTTTTCACTTTACAGGTTCTTTGTCTGTGCAATCTCTTGCTTTTTTCACTGACTCCACTCAATCTTACATTCTTCTTCTTTACATCTTCTAGCTGGTGTTGGACTGATTTTTCATGATCCATTGTTATTTTTAAGGAATCTTTCTTTTCTTGATTATTATTCATAATCCTTCCTTCTATATCTGACATTGTATCCTCACATGGGTTAATTTTGCTGTATATGCTTTCTGTGGACGTTTTGCTCATCTGGATATCTTTTATTTCTTTTTTGTGGTACACGGGATTGAATTTAGGACCCTGTGCTTGCCAGACAAACACTTATTCTACTGAGCTATCTCCCCAGCCCCTGGATATCTGTTGGAACTGGTTTCATGGATTCTATTTTTGTCCTATGTTGGACATTCACAGATTCCATAATTTTACCAATCATCTTACTTCCTAATTTTCTATTTGTTAATCTATATCTACTCTAGAGTTACTAGCCATGCCTTTCATTATGGTTACACCTCTGTAATAATCTCAGAGATTATTTCTGACTTGAGTGTTTTTCTACAGCCTCATTTTTCTGCTTTGTTACTTCTACTGTTATCATTTCAGAGTCCAGATGAGTGTGTTTCAAATCGTTCCTCCTCTCTGTCTCCTGGGTTTGCCTTTGGGGAGCTTTAACTCTGGGTTTGCATTTTGTTTCCATATTTTCTCATTTTCTATTTGTTTTAGTTTAACTCTTAGGTTGATGCTTATGAATTGGTTGTGGAATGTAGTGTTACTTGTATTATTGAAAACTATTAGGAAACAAATACTCCCTGGAGATGTCTTTCAGGTGTACCTGGATTTTGGATTTTGAGTCTGTCTCAAGATCCTACCTCTTCAATTTATTTAAATGAGAAGTTGCTGCATATTTGGCTGAGTCCCTGGTTCTTTGGCAATGGCCTATAGTATTGTTTAAGATCCTTAGGCATTCTCGGTCTTGGCATATCGGAAAGAACAACTGATTAAAACAATTGTGTCAAACATAGCTTAGAAAATGACTAGCTGTGGTAAGTATCAATTTTCCACTTTTAATAATATGAACTAGATTTTTGGTTATATAATAAAATCCAAAGCAAACCATCAAATTCTATACAGTAAATATGCTCACAATATGGTGATTTTACCCTCAGAGGAGAAAATTTAAAAGAGATTGTGGGGGTGGGGGAGAGGACTCAGAAGCAAGGCTAGAGGATAAAGAAAACCTACAAGAACTTTGGGAAACTAGGGAAGAAGACAGACAAGAAAGAGAAGAAAAGGAAGTATTTTAGCATATATGCTACTGAAGCAAGCATGTGAAGGAATAAGAACAAGAACAGAACAAAGCAAACAAAGACAGAAAACTAGAAACAATGTTCACAATCAGAAAAACAAGACTAAACAATCATGAAAATATAAAAGCATATATCCACTTCAGAACATGTTTTTGCTGTCACTGATAGACAAAGTGGGCAGACAGAGCCCAGATCAGTATTAATTAATCCCAGAAATCCAGCTGTAGATTTATGGTGGAGTAGTGGATAATCCCAGAAAACCTACACCTGTAATTCCACTGAAGTTTGGAACAGGGTTTGCTCAGTCTACAACACTTTGTAGGCCTCCTGTTGACTTGAACTCAGATCCTTAGTGACCTGATGACATCAGTTTAGTTTCACCTCGCCCTAACCCTGGGAGTTACTGGATGGAGTTGGCCTGTAGCTGCTCTGAGTTCTGAGTTCAGATGCTCCCTTTCCAAGATGAGTACTGGAAATCGCCTTATCTTGGGGAACATCTGAACTCGTGTAACTCACCAGCTATGCAGTCTACTGTATCCCCTGCTTTATCCCACTTGTGGGTCCCTCTGTGGGGTGCTTTGGGGTCTGCAGGTTCAAGCTGCCCTTTACACAAAGTGAGTCAGAGCTTAGGAAGAAAACGCTGCTTGCCACCCGCTTCCACCCACTTCTTCTGCTTTGAGGTCTTTCTGTTCTCCTGGTGGGCTTCAGTTCTTACCTCAGATTATTACTAGGTCCCGGGGACCCATTTCCCTCCTTCTTTTCTTCCTCATGTTGCTATATTCCAGTGTCTGGACACCAAATCTCAGAGAGGGGCTCTTTCTCTGATGTTCACCACTTTCCCATCTTCCCAGAAGTCCTAATCTCTATCTTTGAAGGCCCTTCTGTTATTGCTTAAGTTGACATACCTATATTGCTATGATAAACCTTGCATTACTTGAAATAATTCCACCTCTCTATTTTATCTTTCTGATTTGTTTTTATATAAAGACATCAAAAAACATCTTCATCTTATATCTGTGTCTAGATTTTAATGGGCACTTGTAGAAAATAAAATAGCATGAGTTTAAAACATGCGCTTATAGTCACAAATGAGTCAAAAATTAAAATGAGACTTTTCCAAGACAGAAAACAGAAAAGCACCAACTGTACTTTAGAGTTTTACTATTCAAGGAATTTTTGTTCATTTACCTCTGTGGGATGATGAGGAACCACCCATCATGAAGAGGAAGAAAGGACAACTTTGAATTCATTTGGAAAAAAATTCTGAAGCTTAACCTACATTGCTTTCAGTTTTCACCACAGCAATTATACCTACCACCTAATTTTCCCCAGCCATTCTAAAGTAAAGCTCACCAGTAACTTATAACAATTGGCTGTGCAGACAACAGCAGTTGAAACAAAAAAGTAGAAACTGGCCAGAGACCTATGTAAACTCTTGTCTGCCCTCAGGGGTGCTTCTGAAGTCTGGAACACCTCATTTCAAAGGGCTGGAAGGTTTCTGAAAAGTTGTAGAGGAGGAGAGATATGTAAAGGTTGAAGATGGCCTAGTGGCGTGTTAGACTTCTTACCAATGGTGTTAAGGTAGATTTTACTAATAATTGGTACAACTGCCTTCTTCTTTCATTTAATTTTTTAAGTGGTTTCCACAGTTCATTGTACCATCGTATTTATGAATTTAGC
>NW_004524599.1:12353372-12356309 GCF_000260255.1 Octodon degus
ATTTCCTTTATGGATGGGTTGCAGATCACTAGTTCTTTCTTCCATGTATCATAGGAAAGAGTTATCCAAATAAGTTGTTTTGTTCTGAGAGTGTTCTAATTTTTCGTTTTCCCTTTTAAAATATGGCACCAGAATGGAACATAATACTCCATGTGTGGTCACACCAGCTGTTCCATGTGCCAAGTAATAAGATGGTTCAATTATAATGTGTTTTTCTTCCAAAAATCCATTAGTGCGCTGCTCCCTTTGAGCTTCTATTGAATCTTGTAGTGATTTAGAGTAGTTTTTACTAAAGAATCATTTTCTAAAATTTGTCTTTTAAATGCCCTTTTTTCATCGATTTGTTTAATGTTGCACTAATACCATGCAGTAGAACTATTACAACTTGGGCTTTGGGTTGCCCAGCTCCTTTGGTGGGGCGCTGGGTTGTAGGAGCTATGTGAGCAGCCATCCTCTCCTTTGCATCTTGTACAGTTGGTAGCTATTAAATTCTTTCTGTGTAGAATGATTGTACCACAGCTAAGAGGAATGGGGATGGTGAGACCTAATTCTAGGAGATTTTGTGCAACTTCTGGAAAACATTTGAAAGGGAAAAATAAGACCTTTGACTGTTTCCCTGATTGGCTTTCTGGTTTATCAAAGATTATGTCTTAGTTTCTTTTCTTGTGGCTGAGTCACAATACTGGACACCTGAAGTGAAAGGAGAAAAGGTTTATTTAGCTCACAGCTTCTACAGGTTTCAGTCTATAATCATTTGACTCCAAGGCAGGGTGGGTTGGCAGAGGGGCAACCATTCATGGTGGTGGAAGATAGAAGAGCAAGAGGAAAGGAGCAAGGGTGTCTTTTTTTAAGATCTTCTTTTTAAAAACTTTTTAATTTTTTAAAGAGAGCACAAAATAGTATTAAAACAGAAAAATTACAAGTGATACAGAATTTCAATTAACAAATTAATAATAATTTCAGAGTATTTGTTGTAATGTATAATGTCTTCCAACTAGTTCATATTACCAGGTATATGCATATAAAATTGGAAGAAGAAAGAGAAAAAAAAGAAATATGGAAGAAATTAAGAAGAGAAAAAGGTCAAAGAATTGAAAAAAAAGAGATAAAACAAATTAAGCAGTAACTGCTCCTTCCTGGAGGGCAGCATAAATCCACAGTACAGTTGTCCAAACCATCCTGCTTACATACATACATATATCATATCTCTTTCCCTTGCTCCCTCTGCTGCTGTCCATCACAACTCAGTAATTCCTTCCTCTTGAATAGATTCATTCCCTTTCTCCAGTACCTATTGTACCCTTCAGATTTTTATTTTCTCTTTTAGGTTCTCACACTAAGGAGACAATACGATGTTTGCACATGTGGGTCTGATTTATTTCACTTAAGAGTATGGTCTCTAGTTGCATCCATTTACCAACAAAAATCTCAAATTAAAAAAAATTGAAAAAATCCATTAGAAATGACATAGTATTTTACTAAACAAAATAATTGGAGTTCAACAATGGTTGTTATATTGCATAATGTTGTCTTCAAATTAATTGTCTAGATTACCAGGTATAACAAAAAAAAATCAGCAGTGCAATTATTCAAGCTATCCTGTATATATACATAAATAAATTCTCTCTCTCTCTCTCTCTCTCTCTCTCTCTCTCTCTCTCTCTCTCTCTTTCCCTTCCTCCCTCCCTCCCTCTCCCTCCCTTCTCTATTTCTTTCTTTTACCCTTTTCCTCATCCTGGTTGTTCTTTCCCTTTGAACAGACTCTTTCCCTTTCACAGTATCTACTATACCTTCCAGATTTTATTTACTTTTTCAGATTCTTACACGAGGGAGACAATATGATATTTGCACATGTGAATCTCATTTATTTCACTTATAAGCACGGTCTCTAGTTGTATTCATTTGTCTATAAAAGCATTGAGTTTATCTTTTTTATAGCTGAGTAATACTCCTTCATGTAAAAATACCATATCTTTTTTATTCATTCCTCAGTTGATGGGCTTTCTTTTATCTGCTCTAGACTGCTGGGATTAAGAAGGTGCCAACCTGATCAATGGAGTGATTCAGCAATCACTCATTCTTAATCCCAGCAACCCTAATCCCAGAATTGCACTAATAATCAATCACACACTGTAGAATCAGCCACCTTCAAAACCCTCCATGACCATACGAGTTTTGGGGAAAATCTGCACACAAAATGTATTAGCACTGACATTTTAAAGTCTTTCAAAATTATACGATCTCTACGATCATTTTATTTGCAAAAGTTAAAGAAGAAGGATGTGGGTTTGGGAAATATTTCGAGAGAAGATCAATATTGCTTATTTTTGTGTGAAGTTGTCTTACACATTCAGTAGTCCATATATTTTGCCATAATTCTGAGGTACTGGGGCCACTTTGACCTTTGAAAGGTTTTCAGAAGTGAGTGACTCTGTCAGAACCAAGAATTGACTTTTGAAGTTGAGGCTTATTGCTGGAGCTTGGCAATGGGATATAAGAAATTTTAGATTTAGAGGAGATTGTTTGAATTGGAGGGTTCCTGGGAAAAGTACAAGGCTAAGCTGGGCATCTAATTGAATCCTGAGGGCTAAGATTTCAAGAGCCATCTAAACTGTTGAAGTAGAGATGGAGCAACAATGGCAGGAACAGCACACTTAGTTCCATAAGACTTGATATTAGGAGTGGACACAAAGTGAAGGCATTGGAAATAAATTCACTTGGGCTAGTTTTTCACTGGATGCCATGCCCCATTCCTTTGAGCAAGCCTCTTCTGTCTTCCAGCTAGCTTTGAGTCACTTGGTGGTTTTGTGCTTTTATGAAATGCAGCCTCACATATTTGAATCTGGAGGGTGCTATGTCAAAACATCTCTAGATGCAGAGAAAGAAGAATAATGAGAACTGTGATGGAGGATTATGGGAAAGAAGCACGATGAGAAC
>NW_004524599.1:12356409-12360791 GCF_000260255.1 Octodon degus
TTATGGGAGAGAAGCACGGTGAGAACGGTGATGGAGGATTATGGGAGAGAAGCACGGTGAGAACGGTGATGGAGGATTATGGGAGAGAAGCACGATGAGAACGGTGATGGAGGATTATGACCTTATTTAGCCATAAGGTCAAACTCACCAAAGAAAGTAAGAATACTAATAGATGACACAATTTGAAAGCTCCAGTGAAATCTTTAGTGAAAAACTTCATCCAAATAGTTATTTAAAAATTATGATTTTAGCTCGAAGAAAAAAACACATTTTCTTTGGCTAGGATTTTTATGACACTGAAGAGCTTTTGCATGTACAATATTTTCCCCTTTCCTTCACTTATATTTTTCTGACACTGATATTTAAAACTCTTAAATGTGTTATTTATAAAACTCAATTGTATTAAGCAACTGTAAGTGTCATTTTGTTTGTGGAATTTGAACTTTAAGACATTGAATTTCTTAATTGGCCATGAAGCCCACGAAGGTATAATGGTTCCTATATTCTTGCAAATTGATTTTACAAATTTGCAGGTCCAAAATATGCAGTTGTATGAAAGAACTGAAAAAAAGGTGACAGAGGAAGCACAAAGGAATTCTAATGTAATTGCTGTCGCCTGTGAACACCACGTTCTCTAGGGAGAATTCTGTAACACACTGTACCTTTCCCAGGCAGATCTACTTGGAGATGCATGTCCTGGTGTTGGGCTTGCCAGAACATTCTTTTAAAAGAAGCTAGCTTCCCCGCTGAACAGGCGTGTTAATTTTTCATGGACTTATACTGTGATGAGGACCATAAAAAGGATGAGAGAGCTTCAGGAAAATCATGTTGAGACAAAATAAAAGAGGCCTTTCCCTGTTTCTGGACAGAAATTGGAGGCTGTTGTTGAGATTCTGCTCATTAGAAAAAGCAGAAGTTAAATGCAGAACAAGATAATACAATGAACTCTTTGGTGTGATTTTCCTGAGAAAGGGAGAAAGACTATGCCAAGTCTAGCCCATTTCAAATCAGGTCAGAAGACATTTGGAGACTGAGAAGATCACATTTCCCCTCTGGCAGGTGACAGAATTGCTTGACCAAGGTAATGCCATCTATGATCCCTGAAGTCACTGGCCACCACAACCTTAGACTCTCCAGTTGTTAAGTGAGGGAATTTAAAAGTGTAAGTCCCTTATTATAGAATTATTTGGCTCAACATCCAAAGACTTTACTACCTAAAATAGTATTTATTCCTGTTAAATTCCAGCTTAAGTTGTTGTTTTCAATAGAACGTATACTGATATTCACATTTTTCTCTTTGTCTCTTGGTCTCTGACCTTAAATAATAAAAATGCAATTTTTTTCTGTTTCTTTATATTTTCAGACATGAAGTCAGCATGTTGGCCCCCAAATGGACTCCATCTGTCAAATATTATTTAGTGTCATTTGGCCACAACTAAACATGTGAATATGTAAGAGTTAATGTAAGCCATATTGGTTGTGTCATCTGCCTTTATATTGATGATTTGGATCTCAGCTATACAAAGTTGAATTGATTCTACCCCTCTGCTCATGACGAGGGATACTTACTAGTTAGTTGTGGTACTGGGACTGAAGTAGGGGATATCTTTGGTGATTCCAGTTGTCCCCACCTCCTGGTCCTCTTGCCCCTGTGTAATGCTACTCCACTGAGGATGGGCTAGATCATATGACTTGATTTTAGTAAACTAAATGTTGTCAATGTGAGACCACACTTCCCATCTCATACACTTTCTCTCCCACTCTATCCTTACTCTGAGAGAATCAGACCACCATCCTGGGAGCTGCCCTAAACAGAGAGCAGATGGCAAGGAGCTAAGGAGCTTCTGGCCAACAGCTAGTGAGGAACTGAGAGCCATTGTCAATAGTTCTCAGGGATCTAAGTCCTGCTAATAACTAGGGAAATGAGCTAGAAGTGGCGCTTGCTCTGTGCCTTCACGTGAGACTGCAGCCATAACTTTAACTGAGGGCACCTAAGAGAATTTGGGCCAGAAGCACCCAGTTAAACCACGTCTAATTTCCAGCCCAAGCACATTTGAGATGATATTCATAGTTTTAATGCTAACTACATTTTTAGATAATGTTATATGCAGCAGTAACTAATATAAGTTCTCATAGTTGTAATGAATTATTCTATTTCTTTATTCTTTACTCTGGTCACATTCTTCCAGTTAAGGGAACAATGTAATGTTTTTACTATTTTCCCTGAGTACATGTAGATTGCTAGAAAATCTATATTATTGTATTACGTATTTGCATTCTTTAATTACATACATGGCACTGTGGTATATACCTCATTCCATTTTTCCTTTTAATATTCCATTCCATATTTCTGAAATACACCAAAATGTCTAATGCAAATACAATTTACAAGGAGCAGGTATTGTCTAAAATTCCACTGCAGGCATCTTCTTTAGCCATGTTCCAGACGATGGACACTTGGGTGCTCTCTAAGCTCTACTACTACAAAATAAATTGGTTACAGTCACCATCATGCCTACCCTCTTATACTCGTGCCTGTTCACAGCTAGTTGAGATTGGTGGGCCAGTTCTGGAAATGAACAATGCTTCTGGTATTCTACATAATGATGTAAATAGTAAAACCTTGAGAATTGTCACATTTGGTAAGAGTTCTAGTGGATACCTTAGCACCTCAGTGGTAGGGTCAGGGTTCCAGATGTTTTCCATCTTTCTGCTCTAGCATTCTATGGAAGTCTTAATCATTATCCTACATGGTCAAAGGGGGTTGTAGCAACTCTGGGTGTCACTTCAGATATAATCACAGCCCCTGAAAAGAAGGGTTAACAATTCCTGTGCATTTCTTTTTATTATAAAGCACAGCTTTTACTGGAAGTCCTTCTGTGGATTTCTGCTTAGGCCCCAGTGACTATCATCTGTATATGTTGAAATAAAGACTGAGCGCAGGTGTCTGAAAGCTTTGGCTCCCAGAATGGGGGACCTTCTCGGCCAACAAGGAAAAGGCAGGGGAGACTCAGGTCCTGTCATGATGCATATACTGTTGCAAATGTGTAAGCGCTGATTAAGTGCTGTATCAGTGTGTTAGCTGTTGTCCAATTAATGCTTGGGAACAAAGTATACTGGACACAATGACTTACAACACAATACTTTATTATCAGTCATAAAGCTGTGGGTCATTGGGAACTTCAGTCAGCGTTGGCTCTAGTTCAGGTTCATGGTGGGGCCACTCTGCTCTGTGTGTCTCTCATCCTGCTAGGACTCAAGCTGAACTTAATAAGTAATAAGCTAAAAAAAGCATAACTCTTATTATTGGTGAGTGCACTTGAATATTTTCCATATACCTATTTTTTTGTCTTGTTTCCCTTCTTCTCTCAATTGCCCACTCATGTTCACTGGTCATTTAAAAATTGAGTTCCCTATACTTTTTCTTCTTTTTAATTTAATTTAATTTTAAAAGTAAAAACAAAAGCAAAAACAAAAGTCAGAAACAATGACAGAAACAGGGAAACATACAACAATACATATGTTACAGATTTTCAAAACACGAATAGCTGATTAACAATGGTTGATATATTATCTTTTTTATCATCAAATCTGTTGCTCAGATTAACAGATATAGTTATGTAAGATTGGACATATGATTGCATATTACCACTTGCTTTCAAGAAATCTTAAATTTTTGTTCTTGTCTCTTTCTTTTACCTTTTTTTAAAAAATAATTTTAAAAAGAGAATAGTAATAATTTATATGACCTTAAAAATGGTACACATTGAGAAGACCAAGGTGACAGGTATTCAAGCATGGTTTTTGTGCTATACACTGCTGTACTCTATGTAGTAGAATCTGAAAGAAGAAATAAAACCTGAAAAATATGATCGATGTAGTAAAATGGAAAGAAGCTAAACAATGAAGAAGAGAGAAAAGATAGAAGACAGAAAAAAAATGGCAAGGGAAATACATATAAGTATGCATACAGGTAGGCTGAGGTGATTGGGCTAAAAATTTCCATCAGTTTTCTAAAAATAGCAGTTAATGTGTAGAATTTTCACCTTGACTAACCCTGTATGCTGGTATCTGCGATCTAATCATACACTTTTAATGTAGATTTATAAGAGCTCATGTGTAGCATGAATATTGACTCCTAATTCTTTCCAGGTGTTACACACCTCTTCTTCCATTCTGCCGCTTATATGTTAATATTTTTGTGGTATTTTATATGAAGAGAAATCTTCAATTTTGTAATAATCAAGCTTTTATTCATCTTGTGATTTTGAAGTATGAATAACTCTTTCCATAATCCCAAATGTCATAAATTTAAATTATGTATATTTATTTTATGGTTTAAAATTTCATATCTGAGTTTTTATTCAATTTAGATTTGTATT
>NW_004524599.1:12361641-12378430 GCF_000260255.1 Octodon degus
TAATTGACCTTAGAAGGGTAGGGCCAAAATATTGGCTTTCCTTGTAGCCCTCCTTTTTCTCTAATTTTGGTCTGCAAACTTAGGTTGTTAACCATGCCATCTCTATCTTAAAGCACATTCTTGACTTGGTTTGCTTCTGGGCTACCTATTCTGTTCCATTATTTTTTTTTGTCATTTCCAATGCCAAGATCACCTTCTCCCCATTTTGATTACTTCATCCTGTGGTATCCTAGTGTTGGCTAGGAAAACGTCCTTGCTTTGCTCTTTGAGATACTTTTTGAATGAATTTGTTGTGTTCATTCAAAACCCTATTGGGATTTTTATTGGAATTCTTTTAATTTAGAAATCAATTAGAGGAGAATTGTTTTGTTAAAAGTACATGAAAATGAGTAGTTTTTGAAGCTGACCTAGTAGAATAACCTTCTGAGGATGATTCCTTCCTAATTGTCTAGAATAAGCCTAGGGGTCTCTACCTTTTTGTTTTGTATTATTGCAATAGCAAAAGGCATAATAAGAAAGGTATAGACATATACTTCAGAATTCAGTGAATTGTAGATAGCAATCATTTATTTACTATACCACCCACCTTCCTTCTCTATGGTCTATCAGTAGTTTGTTTAATCCTTTAAGAGGGTAATGCCTCTTCTAGCTTTGTATGTAATGGTTCATGGAGCCATTTATACCTTTTCCTATTTGCCCTGTGTTGCTTTTTTTTTGGGAGGCGAGGTTACCTAATTACCACACCATGTTAATGAGACCAAGTCATTAGAACCATCCCTTTTGGAGTCTTTGCCTTCCTTCTCACCCTGCCTTGGCGTCTTGCAAATGTATGCTTTTGACAAGGGAAACCTAGAAGTGTGCTTGTGAAAGTTCAAACCCTTCATACTCCCTGAAAATACCTCAAGAGCCATGTGCTTAATAATGGCCTGATTTTCATACATAAAGGACAGGACCTGGCTGCTCTTTGTAGCTCACTTGGGGTAGTTAATGAGGAATAACCTAATGAAGAGTCTGGCAAACAGCACAAGGGTGGCCCTGAATTGGTTTAATCATCTTTCTTTAGTGGAGATTCATCTTTCTTTTTTTTTACCTGTCTAAAGGGAGACCACAGGGGTGACTCGTTTGCATATTTAGCAATGTTATATCCAGTTCAGATTTTGTATTGTAGGTTCAAAATAAGCCACTGTTTAATGAGTCCATTTCTAATGTATAATTCACTGAGAGGATAAACATGCCTATTCAATGTGCTATTTAAGAAAAAATGTATTAAATGAGCTCTGAATTGTTAAACAGCTCTATAAATGTTCAGCATTTTATATTTTCATATGCTTTGTCTGCATATCTTCCTTTTCTTTCCAACCTTGCTTGGATTCTTTTTTAAAATCACTGTCTCATAAAGCATGTAATTTTAAGTAACAAGACTGCAAGGTGACATATTGCAGTCCTGGGATTGTTGAGTCAGGCCTTCTTCAGTTTCACAACTGTTAAAATCTTCACATTGGAAAAATATGACTAATTCCCTCTAATTCTCCAAAACCTTCTCCAGAGAAAAATCACATCTTGTGCTACTCAGATGCTATAAAAAATGACTCCCTTGCGGCTCCTCGCTGAGCTCAGTGTGGGGCCAGCCTAACGATAGGCTGGTGCTCACAGCAGTGGTGGGTTGCTCTGCAAAGCTCTTCTTGTAACTGTGCCTGAGAGATAAGCCGGTCAGAACCCCTGGTGCAGACCTGAGGTCAAGGTTTATCTAAAGAACTCATGTAGTGCTTTTCTCGCTAATATAGTGAGCTTCTCTGCCTTACAGAAGCCTTTAACTTACAGATGACCCAGCACACATTCTCTCCAGTTCCTCAGAGATGATGGAAATCTCTGAGATTTTTTTTTTTAAATTTTAATGTATTTAGTACCGGGTCTACAGGGTTTCACTACACAGATTGGACTCGGAGTGATCCTCCTGTTTTCAGCCCCCCAAGTGCTGGGATTACAGGCGCACACCACCACGCCCAGTCTCAGCAGCCATTTCAGCTCACCCTGGGGATGGGGCCAGCAGGGCACAGTAGGGATCAAACCCTGGTCTTAATCTGCTGAGCTATCTGGCCAGTTCTGAGATTTTTAGATATGTGTGTTCATTACAATTTGTTTCACAAAATATGGAGAGCTGTTCTTATGTTTGGTTGTAAATAATTATCATAGCTGTTCTTGGTGCTGAAGATGTGCTCTTCTTAGAAACTCTTACTTAAAAACAGGGACACATGGAAAATGTGTGGCTAGATGATGTTGTCATCATGCAAATATCTTAGAGGACACTTGCACAAACCTAGCTGTTGTTTGTCAGTCATGTGATGTGGTCTTCTCTGGTCCTTGCAGCACTTAATGGCTATGTAGGCGAGATATCCCTCCTTTTCTTCCTGCCACTTGTGTGTGCCTGTTGGTTTTGGAGTAATCCCCTTTTCCATAGACTCACAGCTTTGATACCTTCACCAACTTCTGACACTGCCAGTCCTACAGATAAACCACTACTATTAAGTACAACAGTACTATTAAGGACTACTAGACTATATTGGATTATTTTGCTGAATTTACACACCTACAACACTTAAATGACAATGAGATACTCATCTCTGACAAAGCTAAACAAAAAGGAGGGATATAAATGAAGGACAATTTTGTATCTGTATATACAAAATAGTTAGGATAGATATGCAGCTACTTTCTCTTAATTCAATGAGAAGAAAGATTTGTACTAATAGTGTTTGGACAGGATAGCTTGTCTGCATCTTGTACTATGAACAACTACTACGAAGACAACAATGTGCAATGTTTTAATTGTTGAAACTGTCCTACTAACCTGCTTTGAAATTGTCTCATTGCTATTTGTTTCCCAATAAAATTAATTTTTAAAAAAAGAAGTGCCGGAAGGAATTACATGCCCTTGGCGCAGCCAAGTAGCTTGGCCAGTAGCTGATGGCTTTGACAGTATTAGAAGGCTTCATTCCTTTGACTTGCGGAACAGGTCCTCTCTCTGCAAAGCTTTGCCTGGTGGCTTCTTGCTTGGCCTCTTGCTGTCCCGATTATCCTGCTCCTCTATTCCTCACTGGCTTTCTCTGGGAGAACATTTCCAAATTTCATCTGTGCAAGAATTCTCATCTTAGGGTTTGTTTCTGGGGAACCCAACCTAACATGATCTTCTTGCCCATGGTTTCCTGATTGAAAAAAGTTATCTTGGGACATGATGCTGAGATTTCAGTTAATATATTCAAACCTACTTGCAGAAAGTATGAGATCTGAAAATTAAGAGAAAAAGAAACTAGACAAGCATCAGAAGAAGGAAAACTAGACATGGGTGGAACTTGAATTATTCAGTGAACAGAAGCAGGTATTTTTATTCTGAGGTCATCTTTTTTCTCTAGTGCAGGCAACTCCTTATTTATATTCTGCTCCTCAAATCCCATATTCCATTTTCCATTTCTTCACATAGCTCCCTTTGATGTGAAGTTTCTATTCACCTTTTAAAGAATGATGAAATTAAGCCAAGTGTGGTGGTGCATTCTTATAAGCCCACCACCTGAAGTGTGAAGCAGACAGATCCTAAGTTTGAGCCCAGCCTGGACCACATACCAAGACCCTGCCTCAAACAAGCAAAAGCAAAACCAAGCCAAACCAAAAAGGGCATGAGACTTCTTGCAATAGGGAATTTTCATTATAAGAAATATGACTTATCTAGGTTCAGCAAGCTATAGGACTACTTATAAGAAGAATCAGGGTTGGCTTTTGAAGCTTGGGAACAAGAAGGTTGAAGTGCTGCTGAATGAAAACTCATAGCAGGAACTAAGAGAGGGGAGAATTCTTTCCCAGTGCAGACTGAAGAGCCTCCTTAGGGTAGAAGGCATCAAAGGCAACATGTTCTCATTGTTGGTGCTGATGCAGTGAGAAAACTTGGCTGGTGACCTCCACAAACAGCTGGAAGGGAGTGTGGTGGTGTGGATGGGGTGCAGTAGTAGGTGTGTTCATGTGTGTGTGTATGTGCAGTTTTGTGTGAGTGAGTGTCTACTTGGTCATTTGTGTGTTTGAATGTATGTGTTTGAATGTCTGCATGTTTATATGTGTGTGGTGTGAGTGTTTTTACTGTGTCCTGTGCAGCTCCTGAAACTTTGGAGGGAGGGCAGAGGGGATAAAAAAGACAGGAATCAATATACAAAAGCTGAGGTCAGGTGGAGCTCTCCCTACTGATGGGTGAAAGCAAGCTGCCCAGCTTGCTTGCACATTTACTTATACAATCAGCATATGAATAAGTTCATAGAGAACTTAAAGAGTGGGTAGAGAGTGGGTCAGGAAGAATATCTAATCTATTGCCAGAACAGCAAGTCTTGGGATAGAAAACTATCCGTATCAGCTCAAGTAAAGATCAAGTCATTACGTGCATCTGCTCCCTGAGCTGCGCAGTTTTCATGGGGCCCTCCCAAGCTCATGAAAGGCCTTGACCTTGTCCTAGATACCCAAGGTATGGACAGCTTTGCTCCCAGTATGTCTGTGCATAGGTGTGTTAACTGATTGCTTGTGGCATGTGCGTGCGTGTGTGTGTGTGTGTGTGTGTGTGCGTGTGCATGCACGTGCCTGTAAATGAGTGCAGTGGAGGTGGAGGAACTTCACTGTGCTCAGGGTCTCATTTTATTCTTTTCCGCTTACCAACCCTATGAGACAAACATGAAATTGTCCACCTTAACAATTGTAAAGTGTACAAGTTCCAAGTGTCAACCACGTTAACATTGATGTGCCTCAGATCTCCAGAGCTCTTCTGTCGTGCTAACAGCTTAGTGGACTGAGCCACCACACTTCTGTCAGGGTCCATGCCCAGTCTCATGCCACCCATGAAGGCTTCTTTCCAGGGCGTATTATAGGAAGAGAGAGTCCTGGAGGAGAGCAGCATGCAGGCGAGTTCTGCATGTGGAGAAGGCTGAGCAAAAAGGAGAAGCGGATTGCATTAGTGATGTGGCAACCCATGTGCTCAAATATCTGCAGCACATTGCGAAGCGAGGAATGCTGCTTGTGAAGGATGGTGGGGCATGATTCTATCCAGAACCCCAAAGAGGAAAACACACACACATGCTGGTAGACGTGGGTGTAGGTGGGAGTGCACAAGGTGGAGTCCTTCCAGGAACCTAATGTGATGGCTCTGTATTTGGAACGGAGTTGTTTTCTGAAATAGAGAGTGAATATGGGAACTATATCTGAAGAAATTGCCAGAGGCCACCTACAAGAGGACCTCTAGGCCTATTTCCCTAAATGTCATAAATGAAATAAACTCAGAATATTCACTGTGACATACAAGGTGCTACGTAATACTTTTGTTAACAATCCACTGAGCATCTTTTTGAGCTACTCTATTCCTTCTATGAGGCTCAGCCCCATCAGTCTTCTAGGTCCTTCCTGCCCCAGGCCCTAGGTATCTGCTATTTCCTCACCCTGAAGAGCTTTGTTCCACTCTGTCTGTCTGATGCTTGTCCTTATTTGGCCTCAGCTTCCACGTGAGCTTTTTGTAGGCTGTCCCTGACCAGTGCCTCTGATATCAGTGTTCCTCCTCCCTGACAACTTTCCACTGCAGCCCTGCGCTTGTTTCTTTCACTGCACTTTGTCTTCTGCTGTGATGAGGTGAGACAGGAGCTATTGCCACTTTGCAAATGTCCAGCCCAACAGAAAAATAATTCCGGATCCCTGCTATCTAGCCCATTCCACAAGTATCTGTTAATTTTTTTTTAAAAAGGAGATTGTGGACACTGTGGAGGAAATCAAGGTAGAGAAGGAATTACACAGCTCTGCATGTGGGGAGAATTCCCTAGAGAAGCTGGTAATTTGACTGTGGTTGTGGAACACGTACAGCATCCAGTAGCTATTTTGGGACCCAGTTCTGGGTGGAGTAAGGGTGATGTGGCCTCAGTATGAGGTAAAATCCTTAAAGGAGACCACTTTTGGAGGTCAAGAGTTGGAGTGTTAGAAAATAAAACCTGAAAGTTATGTGAAAGTGCTGCTGCTTGCTAGCAGGGCCATCCTGCAGCGGAAGAGGCGACCTGTTGTGCCCAGGTGGTTCTGGCTATAGCCTGAGGAAGCCAAGGCTGGAGTGCTATGGCTTAGATCTAAAATGTTCCACAGAAGTCTCTTGTGTTCCAGAGGAGGCATTTGGAAGGGGATTTGGTCACAAGGGCACTGTACTCACCAGTGGATTCGTCCATTGAGAAGGTCATGACTGGATGAGCAGTGTGCAGTTGGGGTCTGGGTGTGAAGTGGGTCCCTGGGATGCAACCCAGAAGGGTATATTTTCACCTTAGGCTTCTCTCTTGTCTCTTTCCTGGCTGTCGAGGTGAGCAGCTTTATTTTTTATTTTTTATTTTTTTTAGCCAGGCCCTTCTGCCGTGCCATTTCTGCCTTGGAGATGGCTAACCATGGACTGAATTGCCCCAACCGAAGATCCATATTAAACCTCTCCCCCATTATGTTGTGGGTGTTGGGTATTTTGTCCAAGCAATAGGAAAACTTACTAGTGCATGAAGCCTATCAGAGGCTAGGGCCACAGACAGGCAGGGCGACAGGTCCAGGACATACAGAACTCAGGCCTGGAAAGTGGTGACACTGGCTAGGGGCTCTCTGGAAGGGGCACTTGTCTGGAACCATTACTCCTTTGCATCTGACACTCACAGGTTGAACACACCTTGTAGGAGTGATGTGCCCTGGCTTCTCAGGCTTTGGGCAGGGTAAGAAGATGGGGGAAGGATCGCTTTTCTGTCTACCACTGATGGAGGATTCTCAGTTTCTGACTTGGGTGCCGTGTGTTCTAAATAATGCAGGGATCTAACATCTCTTCAGGCACAGTTCATAACTGACCTAGAGGTCAAACAGAAGGGGACTTGGGTTCAGAGAGATGGGTACTTTGGGAAAAAAGAGAGAAGCAGTCTTGTGGAACTGAAGGAGGGCATCATCTAGCAATTTTGGATCCAAAGTTCTTCTATTAAACATCTTAGAGGCAGCTTGTATGTGGTTTGCTCTTACCGATAAATATCATGATGAAAACAAATGACAATTTTAGAAAATGCTTTTCTGTTTACCAATCAGCAAGATCTTACTCCCAACCTTACAGGCTTGTCTTCCTTGTGCAGCTGATGAAAATCACTTGGCATTTCTTTTTCTTTTTAATTTTTTTAAAAAAAAATTTACTTATTTGTTATAGGGTCTCACTATGCAGCTTGGACTCATAGTGATCCTCCTGTCTCAGCCTCCCTGGTGCTGAGATTACAGGTGTGCACCACGATGCCTGGTTTCTATGGCTACAGCGTGCCCAGGATTCCAGGGCTGGGACAGCATGCAGTACTGGAGATTGAACCAGGTCTTTGCATTTACAAGGCAGGCACTTAGACCACAGGGCTATCTCCGCAGCCCCACTTGGCATTTCTTACAGAGATAATAGACTTAAACTAGTGATTTCTGATACAAGGAGTTTTAAAAAGGGGCCTCTGAGAAATATGCTGTGAGATTGCTAAAGTTACATAACTGAGCTGGGCTTGCTGAGGGTTCTAGCTGGGTTGGTCTGGTTGGAACAAGGTATCTGTAATTAAAGAATGGTCCATGGTGAGTCAGCCACATTTGGGAGCCAGCGGCCTCTGTAGGATGGAGGACTGTGTGGAATCATACACTTTACATTCAAGGGCCTTGGCATCTTCCTCCCTTTGTCTCCTCTGACTCCAACTCCTGAGAGGGCTGCAGAACATAGCCCTGAAGTCAGCATTCCTCCCTCACCCAGGTAAGTCCCCATTAGTGAAACCAAATGCAGCACTTGAGAAAATAAGAGCTCATTTGCAGAAGCCCAGCTGTGGACTGTACAAATAATGTGGATGAGTGTTCACGTAACTCATTGCCTGCTCCAAGCGACTTTCAGAGCTGTTGTCACAGGCTGAAGGGTTTCTGTCAGCCAGGTAGAAATTGAGTCATGAAATGTTTGAAACATGAGGCTTTCTCCCAGGGCACCTCTGAGCCCAGGCATCCAGCATGGGAAAAACATCCCAAATCCATCCATTGCCTATTGAGATTGGCTGGACCTTTTGAAGCTGTCCCGGTACCCTATGCTGCCTGCAATAGGTGGTCTGCCCATATCTGATACCTAGGATCAGGTGCTAAGATTGCTTGATCTATCAACACACTGAAATGGGTTCACGTAGCCAAAATGGCTGCTGTAGGCCACTTTGCTTTTCTCTTGCAGTGTTGTGGTTAGAAAGCCCAAATTCTCACTTGAGCAGGGTGTAGATGGAATCTTTTCAAATCCCCTGAATTTCTCTTGTGTGTTGGATATCTCTTAAATGAGAATGCATTTTCCACTTCAAATAACTCTTCCCTTGAATTTCCTCTTTCCACCGTCCTTCCTTCTTGGCTCCTTTTCCTTCTAGCTCCTTTTCTACCACCCTCACATTTAATCACTGGTTGCCAAGACTACTGTCAATTATCCTGCAGTAGTAGGTTAAATCTGGAAGTTTAGGGGATGGTTTGATGAACTGTTTCTAGAACTTCACAAAAACCTACAGATGTACACAGGTGACCTATGCACCAATGTCAACTATCATGGCATCTTTCAAATCTATGTGCTCCCTGGATTCCTATTTGAAACACTCAGGATGAGGCAGAGAGATGCAGCAATGATTTCAGTGAGTTTGCACACCCATCGAGAGCACATGAGACAGATAGGGTGGAGGAAGGGGGCGGCAGAGTGAACACTTCTAGATTTAATCTTGGTCTTGTTGCCTTAACAACTTGATGTAGATTGCAAAAAGGTGGCTCTTTTTCTTAATAAATTTTTTGGAAGCCAGAGTTGTTTTAACAATAGTACTAAAACTAGCCAACGCTCTGTCACATGGTTTTTGTTTCTAATTTTGCTTCTCAAAAATGGTCTCTGGAACTTTATGATCAGGACCTAACAAAGGAAGAGAGAATGGGTAATTCATGCTAAATAACAACAGTTTCATGCCAATGTCCTTGATGTCTAGGTCAAAGTCCAAAATACTGAGACTGAGTAGCCACTGTTCCCACACTCTATCTGTCACATTTACTCATGTACAAATTTATATTTTCATGAGGCACAGTTTTAATGAGAAGGTATGTGTGATGTTTGTGGCTTTTTGTGTGTATGGCATGTTGTGCTTAAACAAAAGCTCAATGTTTTAAAATTGAAAGACCAGTTTTTTGTGTTATGTTTCTCAGCCACCAAGTCATGGACGTGTGTGACTTTTACTTTCCTAGCTGCTTGTGCGGCATCCCAGCTAGAGCACTGCCTTCATGGCTTCTCTTTTATCTGCTCCCATGGTCATCAGTAAGGAATTTATAGTGTCACCAGATTATAAGAAGTGTGATTTGCTCTGTGTTTTCTCCTCAGGATTTTCAGTGCTCCATGATCCAGCTATTCATCTTGCTTCTATCCTGCATGTTGTATGCATCATGAAGGCAGAGTAAGTATATACTAACTAATCATGTCCAAAGCCTGCATTCAAGGACACGAAATGCCTAAGCTGATCTCTTTTCTAGGAAGAGCAAGGCACTTGTTTAGGAAGTCATCCATGGAAACAAAGATGGACTATTTTCTGTGTCCTTGGTGTGGATCCAGTGTTGAAATAGATCACGTTTCAATGCTATGGCAAATGGCTGGGTTGAGTATCGCCTTTTGTGCAGTGTGGGAAGCCTCATGCCGTCTCAGGTCCTTCCAATGAGAGGTGTAAGAGGCTGGACCGAGAGGAATAGGCAGTATGCTTCATGGGGCATTGGGCACTGTTTCTTGGAAGAAAGAGGATGCCAGTGCCCATTAGCTGCCTCTATAAAAGGGTAAGCAGTGCTCAGACTCCTTTGGCCCTCAACTTCACAGTGCAGACATTTACGTGAATGTGGAGAGGGAAATTCATATATTAAGAAACTATCATGAATCTTTGCTGTTTCTCAGGTTCCCATTGGGAACCATTCTTGATCATTTCATCTGTCTTACGCTACTTTTAAAGCAAAAAAGAAAAATCTTTTGGTTGCTTCCTACTGGGATATACTACAAAGAAATAGTGGGACTGAAATATGTGAGGTAGAACATAAATTCTGAGGCACCCTAGAAAGCACTGAGTTCAGAGTCAATATTTAAAAAAAATGGCTCTAAATTATACTGTTCCAAAGTGATAAACTACCCTTCCTACACAAAAAATTCACAAGTAAGGGGAAAGGAGATAGCTCAGTGGCCTAAGCACCTGCCTGGCAAGTGCAAGGACCAGGCTTTGATCCCTAGTACCGCATACCATGTGGGCCCCAGAACCCTGAGTGTACCATGCAGGCCACTGAAACTGGGTATGGTGATGCACACCTGTAATTCCAGCACTGGGGAGGCTGAGACAGGAGGATCACTGTGAGCCTAAGCTTTGCAGGAAGACCCTGTACCAAATAAATAAACAAATAAAATGCAACTTTGCTATGCATTCCAGTTTATGATATTTAATGATCTTTTAAAAATCCTGCTTCATGAAGGATAGATCATTGATCTTTATAAGTTTGATTTAAAGTTTAAAAAAATAAACTAGCCTGCGTTTCAGTCGTTTGTCTTTTATTTTTGTTTGAAAGCCAGTTATTGTCTTTCTGTTTCAAAATGTGACATTGCCATCATTTTATAGTTTTGGTGTTCCAAGACCAGAGTGCAGGAATTTATTTCTTTCCACCTGTTTTGACTGGAATCAGGACATTTGACAACAAGTGGAGCATGGTGCTGTTCAGCTCAGCAATACAAATATTACCAATGAGAAAATGGCAGTATTTTCAACTAGATTTTGCTTTAAGCAGCCATTTCTCCCCCTTCCTGAGAAGCTTATGACAAAAATTGCCAAGATGAAGACCTCTAATACAATGAGTCACTGTGCTAGAAAGTGGTGATTTTTTTCAGAGCAACAAAATAAAGAAAATAACATTCCCCAGGTGAAATGGTTTCACATTGCTTTAGTCATTTTTGCTCCAACTTTATTGAGGAGTAAACCCTTGGAGAACAGAAGTGAACAACAAGGAGGATGGGTGGCAAAGAAAGCGGGTTGGTAGAAGGTGCACTCACAAGCTGGTTCCAGCCACATGTGGCTGGTTGCTTTGTCTGCTGTGCTTACCCTTTGGGAAGCTGTATAACTGTGTTGCAGGGAACCCCCCCCCCCAGGAGGGTCAAGGGCAGAGTAACCTGCATACTTTGTCCTACTTGTCCAAGTTGAGTTCGATAGGGCTGAATTTTCTTGCATTTCTGGATTGCACATGCCATTCTCAGAGCTCTAATCAATGTGTTCTTGGTTATGTTTTAGTGATGGCCTGGGCTTCTAGCCTGACAGGGAAACTGATTGATTACTTGTTTAGAAACATTCTTCTTCCAAAAAAAGTAGAGCTGCAAGGACAGCCAACGTTTTGGCCCTAGCCTTTCAAGGTCAGTGAGGACTCAGAACATAGGAGAACCTATACTGTAACATCATATAACTCGGTTGTGTCCCAAATTTTCTGACCAAGGAGATTATGGGTTCATAGAGAAAAGTGATCGATGATGTAGAGTGTGCCTAAGGAGAGTCACAAGGAGAGAAAACATTCTCTCAGGCTTCCACAGAGAGCACATTGGGCAGACAACGGCCATGACTCATCCATATGGCTGACACTGACAAAGGATCTACAAAGTGCGGTACATGATTTCAGGCTAAATCCTGAGGGGATTTGACTGACCTTGGCAGATACAAATGTTACATTTCTTGTTATATAGGTCTTGCTTTATCTTGGTCTTAGCTATTCAGCAGAGAAGTATAAAAATGATCTTATGGCTTTATTTACCTATTTAGAGAATAACTTGCATTATACTCAAACATAAAATGCTATATAGAGAGAATGGAATATGGTGCAACATAATTGATTTGTCTTCTGTAAACATATAAAATTTATTATTAAGAACTTCTACATCAAGGATTGCAAAATCTGTGCTGTTGAAGATTTCATTAAACTTATGTCTAAGACAGTCTATCTGAATTTCTTCTAGTGGGCTACCAAATGCTAGTTTTATGTTTGTCAAAGTACTTGTCACTATAAAATATAGTGACAGCATTTAATTTATGCTTGTATAATTTTCTAGTACTAATAAAAATAAATAAAATAATAAACTGTAAAAAAGAAAGCAAAGCCATATTAATATCCTGAGCTGTAAAAAACTCAGATCAACAACTTCTGACATTGCCAGTCCTGCCAATGACCCATTATTATTATGGACTGCTGGACAATATTGAAATATTTTGCTGACTTCATGTGCCTACAATATTTAAATGACAATGGAATACCCTTCTCTGACAAAACTAAGCAAAAAAGGGGATGCAAGTGAAGGACCATTTTCTATCTGTATATTCAGAATAGTTAGGATAGATATACAGCTGCATTCTCTTAATTCAATGAATAGAAAGATTTGTTTGAATAGTGTTTGTGGACAGGATATCATGTTTGTATTTTGTACTATGAATAATCACTAAGAAGACAACAATATGCTATGTATTAATTATTGAAACTGTGCTAGTAATCGGCTTTGAAACTGTCTCATTGCTATTTGTTTCTCAATAAAATTATTAAACAAAAAACAACAACAAAAAAACAAGAACAGAAAAATAGACTGTGTGTGGTGGCTGAAAACAGGAGGATCACTATGAGTTTGATCTACTTAGTGAGAACTGTAGACCCTGTATTTCCTGTACTAAATGCATTAAGAAAAAAGCACAATGTCTTCTATTTAATATTTTGACTGCTTTGTGAGCTATTTTGCTATTTACTCATTTGTTTGTCCTAAATTTGTATCTAGGTAATTCACGATACAGAAAGTTTTAGTGTGAAATGTCAAATTGTTTGTTTTAATCATTGCTTAAATTTTGCTGAGTTCCTAAAAATAGTTTCACTTGCTTGCTAAATTTGTCAAGTAAACTCTCCCCAGTTGAAACTCATTGTATTTGAAGTACTTCCTTTGCAATCCTTCATTTGTGCCATTCACTAGCGGAAATAAATTGAACTATACCATGAAAAAAAATAAATTTTTTGATGTTACTGTGAAAAAAAATAGTTTGAATAGAAAAAAAGAAACATTCCTCTTCCAGACCATGAACTATAGAAACAGATCATAAGTGCTGATCAAATTGTCTAAGTCACTCATGCAGATGACTTCTTGACTCACATACTTTCGTTAGGCCACTGCCCTCCAAAAGGGATCAGCTTAACTTGCTTTACAGATAATGGCAAGTCTGAGGAGGACAGAAGCTATTTAAGCATTCAGTTATTTGGAATCCACTCATTCCCTTCTTGAGCATGTTGATGCTTCTCTCTTCTCCATCAGCAACTCCAGGCTAAACTCTGTGGTATACCATTCCAGTGGCTGCTGAGCCGGAAGAAGCCATAAGGATTCAAATTTTTTATTTCTGGCTCAGCTCTCTGGGTTCTCTCCTGAGATGGGCATGGCTTGGACATAAGGACACTCTGATTAAATTCACTGCTTACTGAGTCCCTTGACTTCGGCCTGCATTGGGAGCATCATGTGCCCCTGAAAGCCTTAAGAAAATACTCTGTTATCTCTTTCACCTGACTTTTGTGGAAGAAACCCCTGGAAGCAAGTAGAAAAGGGTGCATAAAAGATGAAGTCCTATCTATTGAGCAGAAAATGTCAAGTTGTGGGGGTGGAAGAACAGTAAGTTTGTCATCCAAAGAGGGAAGACTTCAGATTCCAGGACATACAGAGAAACAAGAGCATTAGTGCCTTTTGTCATTTAGAATCACCTTTATATTTGTTTGCTGCTGTGGTCTTCTTAAGTGGTTTCAAGTTCCATAAATTATTTTTATTTTGACTGAATCTTTCATTCTCTGTGACAGAGCTCTTTTATTGAGACTTAATTGTTCTTAATCTTAGCTTGAATTTTTTTTTTTTAAATTTGTTATAGGGTCTCGCTAGGAAGTTCAAACTCACAGTGATTTTCCTCGCTCAGCCTCCTGAGCTCTGGCATTACAGGTGGGCACCTGGGGTTCAGAAGCTGGCACAGCAAGCAGTACTGGGGGTTGAACTTGAGTCCTTAAGCTTCCTAGGAACTTAGTCTGCTGCGGTATCTCATTGGCTCTAGCATGAGCTTTTTTTTTTAAATAGTTGTATGAGAAACAAACAGCAATGAAACAGTTCAAAACCAATCCGTAGGACAGTTTCAATAATAAATACATTGCACATTGTTGTCTCAGTAGTTATTCATTGTACAAGATGCAGACACGACATCCCATCCACAAACACTATTAGAACATATCTTTTTATTCATTGAATTAAAAGAATGTAGTTGTATGTCTATCCTAGCTATTTTGAATATACAGATACAAAATGATCATTCATTTATATCTCCTTTTTTGTTTAGCTTTGTCAGAGAAGGATATTCCATTGTCATTTAAATATTGTAGGTACATGAATTCAGCAAAATATTCCAATATAGTCCAGTAATCCATAATAGTAGTGGGTCATCCGTAGGACTGGCAATGTCAGAAGCTGATGACCTGAGCACTTTACAGCCCAGCATACTGACATGGCTTCAACCCTTATACCTCATTTTTATTCTATTCTGCTGGACGTTTAAGACCAAGATAAAGCAAGACCTATATAACAAGAAACTTTTGTGTCTGGTAAGGTCAGTCAAGTCCCCTCAGGATTTATCCTGAAACCCTGTACTGCACTTTGTAGATCCTTTGTAAGTGTCAGCCATGTGGATGAGTCACAGCCATTGCTTGACCAATGTGCTTTCTGTGAAAGCCTGAGAGAATGTTTTCTCTCCTTGTGACTCTCCTTAGGCACACTCTACATCATTGATCACATTCCTCTGTGGCCCCATAATCTCCTTGATTAGAAAGTTTGGGACACAACTGAGTTACATGATGTTACAGTATAGGTTCTCTTATGTCCTGAGTCTTCACTGACCTTGAAAGGCTAGGGCCAAAATGTTGGCTGACCTTGCAGCCATGCTTTTTCTCTAATTTTTGATCTGCAAACTTAGGTTGTTAACCCTCCAGAAGAGAAGCTTATTATTACCCTACAACATATGCAATTGGGTTTAACCTGTCTGTCTGAATATCAAACATCTTAGGCATAACATGGAACAGGTATTTTCCATCAAGTATTGAGATGTTAAACTTTAAGTACCTACAGAATATGAAGAAAAATATTTAATAAATGGAAAAATATTTTTAAAAATGAATAAACAATTATGTATTTTTACACAGAAATTTAGAAATTTAGAAATCTAACCATATACAGCATTGTAGCAGGACAGTCCTGTGACATTTTTTTCTTCTTATCTCTATTTTTCATTTATTACCCTTTTATTTTTAAACATTTACTTGAGAGACAGTATGACAATAATTGGTCTGAAATATTTAAAAAAAATTATTTTATTAGTGTATGTATGCAGCACATGATGGTTACATGTATTGTGGAGAGTGTGTAAATCCATGTGCCAAGTCTTACCATATTTGGAATCAGATAGGTATGAAAGTCCTAATTCCTGGGCTTTCACACAAAAACTTACAAACCCCAACTCTTGCAGTTCAGCCGTTCCATGGAGCGGGTGAGCATTATTTTGTTGGTGGTGTGAGCATAGGATGGGTTACACTATGTCGCCTCTGGCAGTGAGTCCAAAAAAAGGGACTAGTTGAGGTCACTAGTGGTGGCCCCACCTGGACCCTGGAAGGCATGCATAGCACTCTCAACTCATGGACCACAGTTTTCCCAAAGTGCTTCAGGTTTCTTTTTTCAGGCCAAGGCGATCTATGCAATCACCAACATGTCCTTCTGTGCCTGGATTAATGCCCTGGACCAAAAGAAAGAGGAATGCAGAAACATAATGATGAAGCCACCTGGTTTTATGAGGCCCTGTGGTTTATAGGATTTGTTCAGCTGTTTGGTACTTGGACAGGAAGCAATGGTGTAGGTCAATACTGTGGGCTTGTGTGCTCCTGCTGCTTGGAGTTCTACTGAGAATTGCCTCAATTAAATGGTTCATGATGCAAAACAATGGTTTGGACCTTTTAGCGGTTAGGGTAGTCAAAATGATTGACAAGGGGGTAGAATGATGGGAATTTCCCAGAAGCTTGGATAGTGCAGAAATAAAGAGATAATATTTCTGGGAAGCAATTATCCACAGTTTTCTAATGCTTTTTCTTGCCAGGCAAAAAAGACAGTTGGTAGTTAAGAACTATTACTCTGAGCTATCATTTCAATGATGTTTATATTACAGACAGCTCTGTAGGTTTGTATACCAAATATCCTGGGAAGATAGAAATAGTGTCTTTCTCTGGAACAAAGAATATTCTGTCCATTACAAAAGTTTCATATTTCTGAACTGAATCTTTTTTTTTTATACCAGGAACTTGCACTTACCAGGCAGTCAGGCAGGCAGGCAGGCAGGCAGGCAGGCAGGCAGGCAGGCAGGCACTTAAATCACTAAGTTATCTTGGCCCAAACTGAATCTGATGCAGGTAGCATCGGTTGATCTCTGCATGGTATGGATATAAATGTGGGAGTCAAATCTCAAAGAACCTAGGAAAGGGCTGATTTTTGACTACTGCAATTATTGTGAAAAATAAATTGTTCTGTCTTTCTGAACTACCATCTCGATGTGTTGTCTTCCAAGCAGGGCGGAAGATTGGCTCCTTTAGCATTCTTGGTAATCTAATACTGCTGGAAAGTATTTTGTAATAAGTTAAAAATATACAAATTATGCCT
>NW_004524599.1:12379280-12390234 GCF_000260255.1 Octodon degus
GTGTATGCCCCTAATCCCAGCTCTTGGGAGGCCTGTAAATAGATGGATCACTATGAGTCTGATCTAGTAGTGACATCCTGAACACCCTGTAGACCCTTCCCAAAAAAAAAAAAAAAAAAAAAAAAAAAGTAGGCAGGGATCAACAAAGATAGACTTTATTAACACTATCTACTAACCGATACTTTTCATAAAACATTTCCTCTAACTATCAAACTACCCATTCATTTTCAAGTGCATGTAGGAAATCCACAAAGATTAAGAGACTTCATAGGGAATACACTAATAAAATCAAAAAGAGAATGCTGGTAGAAATGTGGAGTTCAAAGGCCATACAGCAAATGTTCTAGAAAGAAATGAAAACTGCTGTGGGAAATCAGAGGGAAGGCAATGCCTATTTTAAAGTAGCAGAACAAATGGTTGAACTCTATGTAGTGTTTATGGGGGGAAGAACTTGTGAGTGATGAAATGTAAATGTAGCTGAGGTTGTTTCTACGCAAATTTTGGAGAAGTGGCTTGTTTCCTCTTTACTATAGTAAAACACAAGAAGAAACAAGCTTGTGCCGGCCCCACTCCTGTATTTTGGAAACATGTAACCTATATGGTTTGACAGGCTTGAAACTGGAGGGTAATTTTTCCCTAGGATAAAAAAATCAGACCTTGAGATCCATCTATATCTGATTTACATGATATTTTGATGTGGCTCTGAATTTGAATTTCAGACTCAACGAAATAATAAATTAATACTTTTGCTGGATGGAATGAACCTATATGGATGTGAATTTGGGGGGCTCGAAGGCAAAGTATAAGGGACTGAGCATAGTAATACCTCAACTGTCAAGGTCAATTAATTTCAAATTCCTGTTTGAACACTGAAAACGTTGAGAATTGAACATATTTTCCTAATAAGAAATAACAGAAGACCAAATAACTGGTTCTGAAGCCCCAAAATTACACTTATACATAAATTCACTTTTCCAGGACTTTAACAAATTTTGTAATGATTTCTTTCTTTAACTCTATCATGGTTCTAATAGTGTTCCTCACAGCTTTTCTGCTGATATTGCCAACTTTCCTTGGAGCTACAGTTATGGCACCTTACACAAGCAGAGCTTTTCAAAAAGCACAGTAGTGGATGTTCTAATAGAATAACGCAAGCACTACATGTCATATGGATGAGAGCAGCGCTGAGGCTGAAGCGTCACCCCTTTGTGTCTCCAGGGAGCCACCGTGTGTGCGTGACTCACTCTCAGCCTGTAGAGGACTTTTCTTTTATTTGCATTTTCAGTTTGAATATTGAGCAAAGTTAGGAACACAGAGCAGACATTCTATTGAACTCTGCTGCTCAAGCAGTGGAAAGTCAGAGTTTGGACCATTTGCTAACTGAAGTATTACTATATTTGTGTCCCTGAAAAATTTATGTGTTGGAGGGGCTGGGGAGATGGCCCAGTAGGATAAACGCTTGACTGGCAAACACAAGGATCTGAGTTCAATCCCTGGTTCTGCCAAAAAAAAAAAAAATTGAATGTTTCATTTTGACCCTAATCTTCTAAGGTCAATTAAGACTCAGGACATATGAGAACTTGTACTGTAATGTCATGTAACTCAGTAGTGTCCCAAATTTTCTGATCAAGGAGATTATGGGGCCAAAGAGGAAAGTGATCGAAGATGTAGAGTGTGCCTAAGGAGAGTCACATGGGGAGAAGACAATCTCCCAGGCTTTCACAGAGAGCACATTGGCCAAGCAAGGGCTGTGACTCATCCACATGGCTGCACTGACAAAGGTTCTACAATCTGAGGTACAGGATCTCAGGATAAATCCTTAGGGGATTTCACTGACCTTGTCAGACCGAAAAGCTACAACTCTTGTTGCATAGGTCCTGCTTTACCTTGGTCTTAACCATCCAGTAGAAAAGTATGAAGATGAAATATAGGAAGGAAAGCCATGCTGTTATGTTGAGCTGTGGGGTACTCAGGTCAACAATTTCTGACATTGCCAGTTAAACAGAAGACCCAATGCTATTATGGGCTACTGGACTCTTTTAGAATATTTTGCTGAGTTTACACACCTATAATATTCAAATAACGGAACTTAACACAAAAAGGGTATACAGATGAATGTCCATTTTGTATCTGTGTATTCAAAGTGGTTAGGATAGATATATAGTTACATTTTGTTAATGAATAGAATGATATGTTCTAATGGTGTTTGTAAATAGGATCTCAAGTCCACATCTTGTACAGCAATTAACCACTAAGAAGAATGTATGCAGTGTGTTAGTTATTGAAACTGTACTTCTGATTTGATTTGAAACTGTCTCATTGCTATTTGTTTATCAGTAAAATTATGAAAAAAAAAACAAATGACAAAAGGGAAAAAAAAGCTGAAAGTAAGCCACTGATCAGAAAAATAGTAAACGTACTTAAAAATGTATAGCTCAGGTACATGAAAGTCATGTGTTGTCATATAGCTCACAATTGTGATGTAAATTTTATTCTTTCTTTTTATGTCAAATGTTAGCATTTAAAAAGGGTAAAAAACATATTCTACCAGAATGTTTAGTCCTTATTTTATGTGATTTTATTAAGCATATGGCACTATGACAGACTACTTTTTCACTGAAAATAAAATGATTTCTAAATAAAAAAAATTATGTGTTGGAACTTGCTACTGTCCTAGTATGGCTTGTTGTCACCAAAACCCATCCTGGAGTTTGGACCCAGTGCCCCACTACTGGGAGGTGGGGTCTAGTGGGAGGTGCTGGGGCTCTGCACACCCTTCTCACAGGAGTTCTTCACTCCCAGGCCTGGTTTAGTTAGCAGGAGATGGGTGGCTGTGAAGTCAGTCCCCCTCTTGCATTTTTGGCCTCCCATGACCTCCTTGCCTGTCCACATACTTCTAGGCATGCAAGAGGGCTGCGTGTTCCTCACCAGGCGTGGTCACTGTATCTCCAACTTCCTGTCCTCCCCAACTATGAGCCAAGAGGAACCTCTTTCCTCTACAGATTACCCAATATCTGTATTTGTTTTTTAAAACTAAGTTTATTGGTACAATTTAGATATACATAATGATCAGATTCATCATTGGGAACTTGTACCTGTACAACGCAGGTCTTATTACTCTTCTTTCTCTTAGTCTCCTCCCCTCCTCTCAACCCCTCTGTCATTTACAAGGTTTCTTTCCATCTTACCTTCCCCCACATTCTCCTTTCCTTTTAAATAATTTCCTCCTACTTCACTGTATATATATATATATATATATATATATATGTTATATATGTTATACAGTTTAGTTCTTCTATAGTTTATAAGTTTATATGGTTTATTATATAGTTTAGTTCTTACACTGTTAGTTTCTCACATCAGAGAAACTGCTATATTTAAACATGTGTGTCCAATCTGTTTCACTTAAGAGTGTGGTGTTGAAGTGCATCCATTTAGCTATAAATGTCTCAAGCTTATTCTTCTTTGTGGTTGAGTAGTACTCCATGGTATGAGAAAAACATTTCATTTATCCATTGCTTAGTTCATGGGCCATTTGGGTTGTTTCTGGGACTTAGCTATTATAAACTGTGCTGCTATAAACATGGGTACACATATATCACTTTGGTATAATGTTTCTAATTCTTCTGGGAAGATACCCTGAAGGCGACTAGCTTTGACAAATGGAACCTCCAGTCCTAGGAATCTTTTTTAGGAATCTTCGCACTGATTTCCACAGTGGTTGCACCGGTTTACACTCCCACCAGCAGTGGATAGGTGTTCCTTTCGCCCCTCCCACGGTCCCCCAGCATCGGTTATTGGTTGATTGCTTGATAGCCACTTTTTTTCTGGAGTGTGATGGAACGGCAGAGTTGCTCTAATTTGCATCTCTCAAATAAGCAGTGATGCTGAACGTTTTTTCAAGTATTTGTTTGGCATTTGTACTTCTGAGAAGTGTCTGTTCACATCAGATACCCTTTTATGGATTGGGTCTTAAATTTGGGGTGGGGTCTCATTTTTACATTTCTTTTTCTGTTCTAGATATTAGTCCTCTGAAGAGCAACTGGCCAAGAGTTTTTCCTTTTACGCTATTGGTGATTTCTTTTGCTGTGCAAAATCTTTTTAATATGATGAGATTCATGCTGTTGATTCTTTGTAGTATTTCCCATGCCATCAAAGTTTTGGTCATGGAATCTTTGTCTACACCTGTGTCTTCAAGAGTTCTACCTATTCTCTCTTCCATCAGGTTTAGCATTCCTGTTTAGCATCTGGAGAAAAATACTAAGGACTGGTGGCTTAAACAATAAAAATGTTGTCTCTAACAGCCCTAGAAGCTGAAAAACTTCTAGGTATTCTATTTTAGTAACACAAAGTAGATTAAAATAAAGCCCAAGTTCTCAATGTGAATAAATTTGGATATGGGCTCTTTGAAATGTAATTACATTTGGATAAGGTCATGAGTACCTAGTACCTTGTTAAGATTTCCTGAGTTGTCTCTTAGCTCAGTCTTCTTGCCTCTGGTACTCTACTTGCCTCAGAAAGGTTAGCAACTTTAGTCTCATCACGTATAAAACTTGCTTTCAGTGACAGTATGAGCTCCTCACGAAGGATATTACATTAAAGGCTGATCTCCCACGTACCATGGGTGGTTGGCACCCATGATAGGATTAGTATTCTTCTAAGAAAAAGATACCAGAACTCCCCCTTTGTCCTCTCTACCATCTAGGACACAATAAGAAAGTAGCAATCTTCAAGTCCAGAAGAAAACTTTTCACTAGGATCCAAATCTGCTGTTAGAACCTTGATCTTGGATTTTCCAGCTTCTAGGACTGTTAGAGACAGCATTTTTATTGTTTAAGCCACCAGTCCTTAGTATTTTTCTTCAGAAGCTTAAGAAGACTAAGAATGGCCAGAATGGTTTGGACACTTCTCCTTCTTGCTGAGGTGATTGTCTTTGGAGAATCTGACACAGTGTTCTGCCTGTGATTTGAGGTCCTTCTCCCCTGGCTGATAAGAGTACAAACACGTATCTCCAGTTATTACTCCACTTACTGGTCTTCAGTGTTTCATCCTAGTGCCTAGAATAGCACCTAGCTAAGACTTCTTGAGTTGCCTCTTAGCTTGGTTTTCTTGCCTCTGGCACTCTACATGCCTCAGAATGGTCAGCAGCTTTAGCCTCACCACATATGAGACTTGATTTCAGTGACAGTATGAGCCCTGGGCTCCCCATGAAGGGTATTACGTTAAAGGCTGAGCTCCCACATGGCATCCTCGGCTTGTGCTGGAGCCTATAAGGTCTCAGGAAGTCTTGGGGTCATTGTGGGCCTGGTCTTGAAGGGGAGTTTGGAGACCTTGGCTCCCTTTCAGCCTCTTCTGCTCTGAGCCCATGCTATGAGTGGTTTTGCTCCGCCCTATGACCCCACCATGATGTGCTGCCTTGCTCAGTTCCTGAAGCAATAGGGCCACTCAGGGATGAATTGGAACCCAAGTGAAACTCTCTCATTAAGTGGACTCTCTTGGGCATTGCTGCCATGATGGAAAGCTGGCTAACAGTGTTTCTCTAGGCCAGGAGACACACAGGCCCTACTCAGCTCCTCCCTGGCTAGGAACCTCACTCCAACTATGAACCTGAATAATTACATCACTTTTTTGTTCTCCCTGGTGTCATAGAGTTGCTCTTGGAATGCTTGGTATTCCATTATTGAAAATTGCTGTTATATATTTTGTTCATTTCTTGGTTAAGAGAAGTTAGCGAACTTGGGTAGACTGTGGTTAGAATTATAAGTTGGCACCTATCTTGAATGGAGTGCTGGGAGCAGCCTCTGACTTCTGCACATTGCAGAGTCGGCGACTGGAGCAGCTGGGAGCACTGGGAGCCTTCCACACTGCAAGAGCAGGGCATTTGGAAGCTCCCAATGCCACCAGGGGAGGTTGCTGTACCAGCTGCACACTGGGGAGCCTGGCAAAGGAGAAAGGCTGAACCAAATCATTCCCTCCCATAAGCTCCCTCTGGTGGCCTCTACTCACAAGATATAACCCAACTCCAGCTGGCAAAGGAAAAGTATGTGAAGGGCCCATCTCCATTTAAACAGAGCAGGTAATGAAGGATGAGCTAGAGGGAAGAGGCATAAATTGACAACCAACACTTGCTGAGCAAGACTGGTGCCTTATTAAGACAGACACTCCTTGATGTACAGTGGGGTTATAGCATGGCACACTCATCATAAATCTGAGCAATCATAAGTAAATATACTTTGCTTCCCAGGATTGGCGGAAAGGACTGGGTCTCAAATTACCATCCCAAGACAAGGTTCCAATTCAAAATGTCCTTTCTAATGAATGATATAATTTTTCAACATCAGCAGGTAGCAAAATCATGAAGTTGAATTAGCCCTAGTTGGGGTGTGTCTATATTTCAGAACTGGGTGGACAGCTAGGAAGTTTAGAATTATAAATCAATTATAAATACTCTTTAAAGAAAAATTTTGTTTTAATTTTGTGTAAATAACATTCATGAATTCTAAGAAAAGGAATGTGGCTTCTTTCACCCTGGCAAATGACAAAACAATAGGAAGTTGTCCTTGACTTACCAGAAGAGAAAAGAAGAGGGTAGCTGTGTTACTGAATTACTTTCGCTTACCAGGCATCTTGCTTGTGTAACTATTCAACACTCTCTTCAAATGACCCTGTGGAGAACGTGGTCATGTGTAATATTACAAATGAGTAAATGAATCTGGGCAGTTTTCAGGCTTAAGAGTCTTTAGGGAAGCCTGCCAACAACGATGATGACTTGGTCAGCCACACAGTTTCACATTTGGTGCCCTAGTAATGAGACCCAAGACGTACATCTTAAACAAATACCCAGGAGTTTCTGGTTTGTGTGGTCCATGGGCCACATTGTCAGAAACACTATTTTAGTCACTTGTTCAAGTTCTGCGGCTTTAAGGCAAGCTTCAAGTTGGGTGGGAGACTATTCATCTCCCTAAGCACATCTTGTTTTCCCCAGTGCTCTATCATTCTCTCAATTATGAGCAAGAGTTAAAGAACAATTGTTGGACTTACACTGGATCATTTCTGGCTCACCATAGATCAAAGGAATAAGGGAGATCATTAGCTAATGAACACATAGCTGTTATGCAATGGGCCCTGAGCTGAGAAGTGCTTCTGCGCTGACATTGTTGGAACAGCTTTGGTAGTTCACTCTGGTGATGACCTAGCAGTTCTTCCCCTTCAACTCAACTCACTGATGCACTTGCGGTGTTACCCTAGAAAAATCAGTGAATAACTAGTGAGTGTTCTTATTTTGGAAGTTGAAGGTAATCAATTACAAATTGCGCAATTAAATTGCCAGGTAATGTGATCATTACATAATGAGAATAATAAGCAATGACATATTTTAAGGCCCTCCATTGTCCAAGAAATTTTATACGCTTCCAAGTTAATTGCCAGATGTAAATTAAAATTGCTTACTTTTAAGTGGTTCCAAATGAGATAACTTTAGATGTTTGTTGTTTTTTTATGGAGTGAAACATCATGCAGTACTAGGATAAAGGAATCACATAAAGCTGTGTTTTGTGTTGAGCAGATGTGCCTAATTTCAGAGCATCTGGAGACAAGCACATTATTAAATAACACTTATTCCACATGTGAGTGACTCATTTAGCTTTGATTCTGTCCTTCATCTGTAAGTGGGACATGCAAGAAACCTTAAGTTATTGGATATCTTTCTCTACAAGAGTGGAAACAACATCTAAGCCAAAGCTAGGTTTTATGTCAGTTGAGCATCTAGTTCTGTAGATTCTGCCTAGAATTTGTGTTAGGGTAGTGCCATTCCCACCCATGAAGACCACTTATTCTTTTCCCTCTATCCAACAAAGAACCCTGTTGGAGTAGACTGGTCTTGTGATGGGTAGAACAGCTTAATTTCATAAAGGTTCCCTCAATTTAATTCTTAGGTGCAATCCTAGCAGCCTTTTAACTAGATAAACTGATTTTAAACATGTGATAACATAGGTAAGAATGACTAGGAACATAGATAAGAATGGCCAGGAATATTTAAAGGAAATGAAAAAGAGATAGGTCTAAATCCATTGTTAAACACATGATGAAGCTACCAATGTTAAAATGTATTAGCACATAGCAAAATGCCCTAGCTAGTAAAACAGAATAAAAAGCCCAGGAATGTAACCAAATATACACAGAAACTTAGTAGCTAATGTAGATGAAATTCTTATACAAAGGAAGAGAATAGGGACTATTTGGTTAGTGGTTTTGAGTCATCTTTATAACTGTATGGAAAAAAATTCTATTTCCACCTTATGTCTTACATATACAGAATTAAAATTTTAATGTTAAAATGGAAGTTAAAAGATTATAAAAGTATATAACACTCAGAAAATTTAAATAAAAATATCCTAGGAATAAATCAAATCATCAAAAAGATTAATCTTTTTTTGACAAAACAGCTGCATCACAAATAATTTTTTAAGGGCCGGCCAAATAACTCAGCAGATTAAAGTGCCAGCAAGCAGGTGCAGGGACTGGGGATTTGATCCCCAGGCCTGCCATGCAGGCCCCACCCTCTGGGTATGCTTAGATGGCGATTAAGACTGGGTGTGGTGGTGCGTGCCTGTAATCCCAGCGCTTGGGAGGCTGTAAACAGGCAGATCACTACGAGTCCGATCTAGTAGTGAGACCTGCAATACCCTGTAGACACTTCCTTAAAATACAAAAATAATAATAATAATGATAATAATAATAATAATTTTTTAAAAAGACAAAAGGAAAAGGACAAACACTGTATTTTGTCTGCATGTCTTATTAATCAGTAAAATTAGCAACTCAAAAAGAAAGAGAAAGATGTGCAAGGATAGCTCATGGTAAAGGAAATATAAATGATGGCTTTCAAATGAACAAAATAGTGTTCAACTTCATAAGATTAATAATAATTAAAGTTACTGTAAGAATACATCATTCATTTATTACGCACTGCTTTAGTTCATTGTCGGAAAGCTGTTTCACACACTGTTGGTGCTAATACAACCTGGCACAGCCCTTGTTGAGAGCCATCGATCAATGCCTTTCCACATGTGAAATGCTTTTGTTCTTTGCCCATGTATGCATTTAGATTTATGTCATCATTAGCTTTAGTGGTTGCATGAACTTCTGTCATTGAATGACACTTCATTGTGTACTTCCAAATATTTGCTACCGTAAACAATGTTGTGACACAGTGTCTATATAACTCGATGTGCTGGTCCTATTCTTTCAGTTTCTGTAAGTGGAATTATTTGATCACTTTTAGTTTCTCAGTCTGACCTTGGAAAAAGAAATTGAGGACCCATGAGAGACGCCATTAATAAAAGTGATCGCTTGCCCTTCCCAAGTACAGCTCCTCACTGTTCCTGGCAACTTCTGTACCAGTCCTCAAAAGTTAACACTTTCCTTGTGGTGCTTCTTGCCTTCCCTCCAACGCTGTTCTGTCTCTTCTGTTGCTTCCCTTGATGTATCATTTACCTTTGGGGAGAAAGTCGTGGCAGCTATTTTCAACGTTGGTGCAGCTCTTCTCTTCTCACGTGTTCCTGTTTGTTGTGTCTGATCTGTCTTCTTGGAGACAGCAGAGGTCTGCTCAGAGCAGCTTAACGAAGCCATCTGTGTGTACAGAAAAGCAGAGACAATTAAAACCTGTTGACAACTTTGGGCAAAGCTGTGGGCCTCGTGTTCTGTAATTTATGTGAAAAGCTGAAGAACAATCAGTTCAAGCTGGTTCTTCAAGGAGGCACAGCCTGTAACATGCTTTTGGCAGTTCAGCATCTTCGCACTCCGGTAATCGGAGTCCAAAGAATTCTGATATGTGCAAGAAGGGCTCACGAACAGGACCAGGAAAACAAACACACCCGGGGCCACAATGAGAGGATCGAAGTGCTGCTGCTGCCTTCCCCAGTCTTGTATCCAGCTTTGTTTCTCTGGCTAACAGACAAGCATATTGCACAGCGTTCCTGTCCTATTGCTCACTGTGCTTTTATGTCAGAAATTTGAAGAGTCGTTCCAAACATCTGCTATGCAACTTAGCCACAGGTATGTGCCGGGGGCCGGGTGTGCTTGAGGGGGCAGTGATGTGTGGGAGGACCTCACATCTCTGCCACCCAGACCTGTGTCTCAGTCTCAGTGGTGTCACCTGCTCTTGGACCACCTTGTGTTGCTCCTCACTTCCTTCTTTAAGCAGACCAAACAATCTCAGGCTTACAGGGTCAAAGTTAAGGCTGGAGATGATTAATATAACCTTTCTTTTTTGTTTCTTTTCTTTTCTTTTCTTTTCTTTTTTTTTTTTTTTGCAGTACCAGGGATCAAACTCAGGACTTTGCACTTGTCAGTCAAGCACTTATTCCACTGAGCTATCCCCCAGTCTTGACATTTCCTTCTTTCCTTTATCATCTCTTTGTCACCGTCCATCTCTTGTTATGCAGGTCCCATGCTCATGCTTTTACCAAAATTGCTACAGCAGGACCATATGCCTAGATAAAAAAGAACTTACAGCAGTTGGAATAAGCGAGGTTTGGTATGGGAACCTAGAATCATCTCAGTTACCAAGTCACTCTTTGCATTACTTGGGTTCTTGGGAGCATCTGTTGGCCAGTTTCACTCTCTTGGATCATTTTCTTCCTTTGTATTCTAAGAACCGCTCTTTGGTCTCTCCTTTCCACCTGTGCGGGTTATTTTAGGCCTTCTGTGTTTTCTCCACCATTTCTCTCCTGGATATTTTTCTTCTATGCACTTTGGCTGCATAGTTCCATTCATATCCATGGTGTCAGTTATCATTCATATATCAGACGATCCACTGCATAGTGTGAGTCCAAGTTGTAGCCAGCTTCCAAATGGGGCTGCTTTGTCATCATCTATTGCTGCAAGAAATCCGGAGGTCATATCCTCCAGTGTTCCTTAACTCTTTTACTTATTTTTTCCTGTTTTTATTTAT
>NW_004524599.1:12398552-12408576 GCF_000260255.1 Octodon degus
TTTTGCTCTAGCCCTCACTTTGCTTGCAGTAAGTGTCCATGTGTCTTTGTGGTTGGCGCCCGTGAGTCTTTCCCAACAGTCGCAGGTGGACACGGAAGCATCTGGACAGACTCACAGACACATGGAGGAAGTGAGGCTACTGGGAAATGTGCTGGCAACGAGGACTTCAGGGAATGTAGAGCTACATGAGGGGAAGTGTGCTCTGTGCTGGGGAAGCCTACTGGGCTGAGTGCTGAGGCAGCTGTTGCCACCGTGAGCACTGAAGGGAGCCCTTTCCTGCATGTCTAGGAGTGAACGTGTCCCACGTGCTAAAGCCCCAGGAAGGGGGAGCGTGATCTTTGTCTCATGATTTTTTTTCAGAGTGAAATCATAGATACTTATTTTATTTGAGGGCTATCCTTCAGTACCACTTAATTTTTTATTTTGTTTTATTTATTATTACTATCAGGTTTATTGCTATAATTTGGAGATACGCAATTATCCCACTCATGGTAGGGAATTTGTACCTACACATTATGTATCGTCATTCTCCTTCCCTCCCTTCATCCCCTCTTCCCTGCCACATTTACAAAGACTTGTTTCCATTTTATCTTTTTATTTTTATTTTTTTTCTCTTCCTTCCTCCCTCTCCTAGTTCCTCTTTCTTTTTGAACAATTACCTCCCGTTTCCCAATATGTATTATATATTTTATTTCTTATTTGCACTTTCAGTTTCTCATACTAGAGAGACAATGAAATATTTACATGTATGTGTCTGATTTTCCTCACTTAAGAGTGTGCTCTCAGGGTGGATCCATTTAGTTAGAAATATCTCCAGCTCACCTTTCTGTATGACTGAAAGAGTTAGGGCCTTGGGCCAGTGAGATGGCTCAGTGGAATAAGCGCTTCCCTGGAAAGTGCAAGGACCTGAGTTCAATCCCCGGTTCTGCAAAAAACAAACAAAAAAACCAAAAAAGAGTTAGGGCCTTAAGGTTATGGACATGCCGTAGGCTGGTCCCACAAAAGCTATGTTGAGGCAGGATCCTATTTAACAGTACCCTATGTGGTACTCATTTAGGCCACTGACAATGAAATTCCAGCCCTCCATTTCCAAGGCATATGATATTTTTGTGCTAACTGGCCTCTGGATGGGGCCATGTAACCACTGGGATTGTGATATGTGCAGATGTCATGTGGGTCACTTTTTGTTGCTGTTGTTTTTGAGGCAGGGTCTTGCTATGTAGTTCAGGCTGACTGTGAACTTACGTAGCCCAGGCTGGCTTCAAGCTTGCAATGATCCTCCTGCCTCAGCCTGAGGATTCCTCTAGAATTTTCTTTTCCCTCTAGTAAGTATTAACAAGGGCAGAAATATATTTCCTCTGTCACTATAGGCAAATGAGACCACAATGCGCAGATCCCACATGTGCCATAAAACAGGAGTGTGGCAAGAGTACAGGGACCTCTTGTCCAGATTTGCTGCGTGCATCATCCTTGGGATCCTCTCAGGTGGGGGCTCCTGCTGGGCTCCAGGCCATCCTCCTCTGGCTTTATTGGCACTTGTACTCAGAATACCTCCTCAGACTGAATGTAGGACCCGTAAACTGGGCCTCTTATATTTGAAAATATTTGTATTTTACTTTCATACTGCCCTGATAGTTTTGGCATAGAATGTCAGGTTCAAACTATTTTTACTTTCAACTTTTAATGTTTAGATCTTTAATCCATTTTGATTTTAGTTTAGTACACGGTGATAGAACTGGGTCATGTGTTAGTTTTTGGCATGTGGATAGCCAGTTTTTCCAGCACCATTTGTTAAAGAGGCTATCTTTCTTCCAGGAAGCTTGTTTGGCACCTTTGCTGAGGATAAAATGACTGAGTGTGTTTGTGGTTGTAACCTTTCAACTTTGAGCACATGGGTTTGTTTTTCTAAGTTGATGAATGAAATGAAACGTTGGATGATCGCCTCTATTTTGCCTTGGGTACTTTTTGATTTTTTTAAAAAAATATTCATCATTGTGAAATTTCAAGAGCATTAACCCTTGGAGATGTAGCTACTTTCATACTCTGCTATGTAGTCAGACCTATTACTGTGAGGAAATATCCCCTTATTTCTATTTTAAGAACATCCCACTGGTTTTCTCATTTATTTTTCCTGCTATTCCTCTTAGGCAGTTAGTAGATTTCTGACTCTTGTACTAATGCTCTGTGAAGCACATTCTGTCCTCTAAATTCATCATCTCTTTGCCATTTTCTTTAAGTTCAAAGAGAATATTTTGGCTTTGTAATTCAGCCTTTGTATTGAATTTTATTAAATTGATAAGAACCTTTTGGTATTCTCTGGTAGTTCTCTTTTCAGCCATACTGTTCTTGTTTTATGAATGTAACATCTCAAATCTTTTAAAAAATATTCATTAACTACTTAAAAAATGTCTTCCACTTATTGAATTATAACTATTACTTTAGAAATGTATGTGCTTTTTTATTTCCTGCTGTTGTTTGTCTTCACATGCCTGTCTGGTGTCCTGGTTTGTAGATTCACATTAATAAACGGAGTAGACTCATAATAATAGCTATCTACGTTAGGGCTTCTTTAGAATTTGGATTAATGGATTTTTTTTTTTTTTTGGAAGGACCCTCTCACAAGTGTGAAGGCAAACAAGGGAATTTATGCAAATGCTGAGGGCTAAATAAGTAGCATATTTTATTTCAGAATATATATGTGGGGAGCCAGGCTTAGATCAGATATCCTGCCTGTCTCTCCTACTGGATCACAGAGCAAGGAGTGCTCACTCTTAAACCAACACCACAGTCAACCGCAAAAGCCTCTTAAGGGAGCGCATCCATTTGATTGAGAGAAGATCTCCAGTCTTTCTTGTTCCACCTCCCTGCAGTCAAGTCTTGGTACTCTCTGCTATGCATGGGCGGAGAACACTAGCCCTGCAACTAGGGATTTTCTGGCACTCTGCAAAGCCACTGGCACCACCCTCCTGAGGTTCTCCTCCTCCTTAGGCCTTGGCTTCCTCTCTTCCATCCACAAACATGGCTCCAGCTGAATCTCTGCTCAGGAAATGTGTCCAATGCCTCATCCACCAAAGGCCTTCCCGCCCAATTTCCTCCTTGCTACAGATTTATTTCTTTCTGCACTCCAACGCTGTCACTTCAGTGGTGCTGCTGGCAAGGGGGGTGCCGCTCTCGCATGCTCACTCTGCCATCTTGTGCAAACACTTGCCCACCCCCAGGGGATGCTTTTAAAATGGATTTTTTTTATTATTGTTGAAAGTCTACTCTTCCCTTAACTATATTCTCCATATTTAAAATGATATATCTAGAGAGAACAATAGGCTCTTGCTAAAAACAATAAAGTTTGAGAGAAGAAAAAGGTTCTGATAGTCTATTGCACAGTAGGGTAGCAATGAAGAATGATAATTTACTGTACATTTCAAACAAGTTAGAAAAGAGGATTTTGAATATTTCTGTTCTTCCAAAAGATAAATAATTGAGGGAAAGATATGCTTACCCTGATTTGAACATTATACAAGGTATAGAACTGTGGAAATATCACATAAAACAATATATACAATTTTGTATGTCTTTATTTATTTATTTATTGGCAGAACTGGGGATTGAACTCAGGCCCTTGCACTTGCCAGGGAAGCACTTATTCCACTGAGCCATCTCCACAGCCCCTATGTCTTTAAAAGAAAGAAAGAAAGAAAAGAAAGCCAAATGGAAGTAAGAAAATTAAAGAAATTTGGACAACAGCAAATAGTACGAGCACTCTCTTGATATGTGTGTGATAAGGGAAGGCAAGATAGCGCAGTGGACTAAGCGCTTGCTTAGGCAAGCTCAGGGACTGGGGATGGATCCCTGGCACCACATGCCATGCCAGCCCCACCCCTGAGTGCACTAAGCCAGCCACCAATACTGGGTGTGGTGGTGCATGCCTGGAATCCCAGCGCTGGGGAGGCTGAAAACAGGAGAGTCACTCTGAGTCCAAGCTCTGTAGTGAGTCCCTTTACCAAATACATAAAACAAAAAAGTGTGTGATAAGCAACCAAAAGCAGCATACATTATCAGCCCCATCCAAAGATCTGTATTCTCTGCCACCGTGCTATGGGCCACAGATATTGTCCAAGAGAGACCTGGCTGTACTTCTATAGGTGCAGAGCCCTCTTGGCAGCAGGGATCTCAGCACACAGGGACCTCCTGACCCAGAGGCTGGGGAGAACTCAGAAAAACCAATCCCACTGAGCTTACAGTATACCAAAGATCTGCTTGAATGAGAGATGGCAGAATAGAAGTTTTAGTATTTTTTAAAATTTCCCTCTTACTTCTCTTGTTCTGACCAGTTCTAACTCTGTCATGGTTCAGGCCTAATGTGTTTCCCAAAGGACTCATGCATGTGACCAATGATTAGATCCTCGGGGCACTGTACAGATCAGTGGATTCATTCATCAACGAGTTCAGTGGCTGGATGTGCTATTAAGACACAGGGCACAGTTGGAAGTCACTGTGTCACTGTGGTGTGACCCAGAAGGCTGTGTTCTTGTCCCAGCTTCTCCTTGGTCTCTCTCCTAGATGCCAGGAGGTAAGCAGTGTTTCTCCTTAGGCAAATGGGGACAAATCTTAGAGTCTGAGTGACCAAAGTGCAACACAAAACTCATTCATTGCAATGTGCCAACACTGAAATTAATCCTGAATATTGAGGTTTTTACTTCAGAAAACAATTATATGAACATTTTTGTCCTAAAAGAAAAGCAACATAATATATATGCCACAGGTTTGCCACCTCTGCCCTTGGTCCTTCCACCAGGCCTGTGCCTAAGAGCCGGCCAAGTATTTACTAAATCTTTAGAAAACAATGAACCACCATTAACTTCTCCTCCTTTAAGTTATGAATGTTGAATATTTTGTGCCAGTGAAAGGAAATTGTGTAGGGCAGACCCCTAAAGGTTATTTCCATTAAGACAAAAAGAAATGCAATTTCAGCATAGGGAGAGAAATAAAATTTCTCCTCAACTTGTGTTTGCATTTAGAATAGACCTCCGACAAAAGACAGATGAGTAAGAGAAAAACAGAAGTTTATTCACACATGAAGTGTGCATCACATGGAAGAGAATACAGTGTAAGGTAGCTCAGAGGAATGGTTTAGGTCTCTGGCCAGTGAAGCATCTTCAAGGAAGAACAGCAAATCTTAGAGAAGACAGAGAAAGCAGTCTCAGACCTCCAGCGGTAGAAGACTGGGAGGCAAGCAGAGGAAAGGAGCCAAAGGAATGGGGCTTGCTTGTGAATTCCTCTTGAGCCACTTCTGACCTGAAAAGAGTTGTCTCTGGTAAAGGAGAATTGATGTTTGGTCTTTAGGCAGAAGAGAGGATGGGGGCAGAATGGACTCTTTCTCTGTTTGCTGTTTCTTAATTACCACTAGCTCAAAAATATTTGTCAGAGGCAAATGTTGGGGTGCCATCTTATGGTTTCCCTCATTTGCTAGTGAAGTCTTCTTCCTTACGAGTTTTCCAAGAGCATCAAGCAGCCTTAAATGTAGACACTTGGCAGCTCAGTCACAGTAGGAATGTTCACTTCCTCTTTATACTCAGGATCTAAGAGAGTTTTGAGAACCAGTTTCCTCTTTGAGTTCTTGGAGAAGTAAGAGGTTCTCCTTTCTTGGGAGAACTATAAACCTATTGTTTCTCTCTACAATACTCTATTAAGATATTTTGGAGACATCTTAATTGGTTAAGACTTGAGAAATACTAAAATTAAGTCAATAAACTGCTTCTATTTTTTCCTGCCCTCCAGCCATTAAAAAGTATTTTAACTAATTTTGCATACTTATATCTGTTAATCTGAGCAACTAAATTGAAGACAACAGTATACAATATACCGTTGTTGACTTCCTATTATTTTGTTTAGTGAAATTCCATATCATTCCTATTTTTTTTACTACTTTTCATTCTCTTTAGAAATTAAAAAAAATAAATGCAAAAGATTCTCTCGAATAGAATGGGATCAATGAATGGGAATAGGAAATAAATAAATGGAAAATGATGTAAAAGAGAAATATCCAGAAGTGTAAAATCAGTTTATGTCTCAGTCATGCTGTCATGACACAGTGGACCTGATTCAACCATGAAGATACCTCTTGGAGCATGTGCAGGGCTGCAAAATGACTTCCAGCCCAAAATGAGTTTGAGAAGAATGAAGGAAGGTTAAGGAACAATTTCCTAGATACAGTTATGACAGTATCTATGAATGAACCTCTTAACAATTTGATACAAGATAAAGAGTGCCTCCAGTCATGGGGAGTAGGTCACCTGCCATGTCCCCTTTCCTAGTGTGTAATTAGAGGTGTGAAGAACACCACACCTGGTGTTTCTGAAGGCTGTGCTGATGTACAATGGCCCCAACATGTGGAAAATTCTGGAATCATTAGAGAGGCAGGCCAATCATCCCCTGTAACGTTAATGGTTACAAAACTCATCCGTGCTCATGGCATTCATATCAATATCACAGAGTAATCTAGAACACTGCCAGAGTTTGCTCACAATATTTCATGAAACTGTGATTTCAGGTAGAGACCAGTGTGATTTATGTGGATCTAGAGATGATACCTATTCACTTAGGAGCTGTATAGATTTATTTTGCTCAAGAAAAAGTATTGAACAGTATTATAAATATTTAGTTGAGCAGATAATCCAAACAATGGACACATTTGGCTAACATGAACATGGCTGCTGTGGGTAAGTTGCACCCTACAGCAGCCAGTCCCTCAGTAGCCAGGGGTGGAATATGTGATTGTTTAGCTCTCTATATACTTATGAGCTAAAAGAGTTGGGGAACTGATGGGCCTGTAAAATCATAAATTCACTTGGAAGCTTCTCTGTTATGCTGGATGGCTAGACTGTCTTATCTGTCTTCCCACACAGATTGGCTTCATTGCTTGCTTATGCCCCACCATGGCCACTGGCTTGAAATCAGAACTTTGATTTGGGTTCTGATAGAAACTCAATATCTCAATGTGCCACATTCAATTTCCTGAGAGAAACAGATTGAACAGCATTGAATGGAGTCCACTACTGCCTACAGAGCTGTCCCTCGGCTAGGAGTTTATTGATAGAAACGCAATGATTGGTTCATGTCCCTTAAACAAAGCTGTAGTCATGAACAGATTAGACTGTAAGAACGTGCAGGTAGCAAGGCAATGGCTAACCTGTTTAGTACTCTGCTCATTCATAGCTGGTCCTTGATGTTGGCCTTATAGCTACTAAAAGCAACGATACTTTATCTCAGTGCATTTTCAATTTGAGTTAGAAATTTTTATTATGTTCTATTGCTGATTACAGAGGTAGTACTCTATGAGGTATAATTGAAAAATGCAGGAAATGTTTAAATTTTTGAAAGTTATTACAATATAGGAAATGTAGGCATTAATCTGCCCTCAGAGCTTTCCATGCTTCAAACACAATTATTCCATCCTTACCACTTTCCTATGCAGTCTGTATTTTTTTTTGGTACTGTGATTGCTGCCTCAGCATCCAGAATCAATTTAAAACATTTACCATTCATTGCACTTGTGGCTTTGGGGAAGAGTCAGAAGTTACAGAGTGCTAGATCTGGTGAGTAAGGTGGGTTAGGACCCTTTAGGATGTATTTGCTTGACAGAAATTGCTGTGTTTTACAAAGGTTCAGGACATCAGTGCAGTTGCAGAAAGACACAAGAGAGGACTTCCGGAACTGCCTCTGAAAGTGGCAAGAACCACGAGCTAGCTATGCTCAAAGATATGTCTTTCACTGAAACAATATTTTAAATTTTTTATTCAAATATTTACTGTATTTTGTGATCACACTTCATATGTATTGCGAGTTAGCGGAAGGTTCTCTTGCCCCATGTAGATAGAAATCACCCAAATTGTAGCTGTTATTGTGAAGAGCCCTGAGCTTTCAATACCAGCAGCAATCAGTTGTTGGCGTTGGGTGTTCTGTACCATTCTCCTGACAACTGAAGTCAGCAGTGACTTCCGGGCCTTGGGAACTCTTCTGGTCAGTAGAAATAGCAGCACACAGCAATTATGCATTGCTTTCTATGTTCTCTAACTACTACATGCCCCAAAGTTACTAGCCCTGGCTGCTGGCCACCTCCGGCATCGGTGGTCCTTCATAAACCAGCTCAGCCTGCTCTACATAGGATAGAAATCATAAACAGGCTAAAACATGCCATCCCAAAGCAGTGTTGTTAGGATTATCACAGAGGATAGTGAAGAGCAGCATACAGTGGTTCCCTATAAATAAGGGAGAAGTTGTTTATGTAGAAGAAAAAGGTGGGCTCACAAACACACAAGATCACCCTTCCTGTTTAGTTATGGATATGGGAGGGCTTCCTCTTGGGCCTGATTGAGGACCACTGGAGAGAGTGGGTCACCTGAGATGGACTCACAGCCGAAGCTTACCACAGCCAAAATGAACTTATCCCAGAGTGTCACTGGATTTAGTTATGGCCAGTTGTAGAGCATTTTGGGGCAGCTATAGAAGAAAGAGAAAGAAAGAAAGAAAGAAAAAGAAAGAAAGAAAGAAAGAAAGAAAGAAAGAAAGAAAGAAAGAAAGAAAGAGGAAGAAAGAAAGAGAGGAAGAAAGGAAGGAGGGAGGGAGGGAGGGAGGGAGGAAGGAAGGAAGGAAGGAAGGAAGGAAGGAAGGAAGGAAGGAGCATGGGACTTGTCTCTCCTGTCTCAGTGGGATGAATAAAAGATTTTTTTGAAGAATTATTTTAGGAAAGTGTAGATGATTCTCAAAAACTAAGGACTCCCATGAAATCATTGATGTTAGCATTCATTGCATCAACCGGACAATTCTACACATACCTAGTCCAAAAATATATTGAGAGCTATTATTATTCATAGGTTCACTTAATTTCTACTTTAACTTCTTTTCCAAAGACAACATTCACTAAGCAATTTTATCAACAGCTGAAGCATTGCATTTCAGGCCACAGGAGTGAAATGTTTTTGGTAAAGTCCAGTACTCACTGACCAAAAGCTGTTAGCCAGCTTTGTCTTACTGTAGCAGTTACCTGAGACAAGCAATGTGTAAGGCGAGAAAGCTTATTTCGGCTTGAAGTTTAAGAGGTCCCAGGCCATGGTTGGTTGACTGGCCTGTGACTGTGAGAAAAAGCTACTCACTCCATCCCAAGCCAGGGAGAAAAATAGAGAGGAAAGAACCAGTGCCCCACAGGGTTCTTCACAGGGTCTCTCAGAGGACCTAAAGATTTCCCACTAGTCCCCTGTCTCAAACTCTCCCCCCACTTTCCCACAGAATGATGCTAGGGGCCAAGTCTTTAACACATGGGCCTTCGGGAGACATTTAAGATCCAAGCTCTGACACCCCTGTGTGCTAAACCATGCCAGTAACCATGAGCTACCATTCTCTCTGTGCTATTTTAACTGCTATCATTTTTGCATTTCAGCACAAGAGCTGTTCTAAGCCAGAAAATGCCAGATGGCACCGAGGAATCAGATTCCCGAGCAATGTCATCTACAGAAGTGAGCCAGCAGCTAATTGACAAAGATACCCTTGCTGTTTTTATAGAAGTCATGATGTCCTACTTCTATCACCGGGACTGTCCTTTTAGAATTGGCTTGGGTCTCAAGCTCTCTTTGGAACTTGATTCTGGGTCTGATCCTACTTCTTAAATCCTATCTTCAGATGTAGCTCGGCAGTGCCTTCTCTTTCAAGTGGCTTCTCTTTACTTCTTTAGCATTTAGAAATCCATTCTCCTCCCCCTCAGAAGTCCTTTCTTATTCCTCATCTGCATCAATACTTTCATAGCTGTCATTTGTTATTAGAATATCTTTAAAAAATATATCTATTCCTTACTTTCTTAATGGCTAAGAGCTTTCTAGATTATAACCAGGTGGTTCATTCCTATTGGGTTTGGAATCTCCATGGGGGTTTTCTTTTGGTGTCTACTTAATATTTGTATATGGAGAGATGGCTCTTAAGAACTTTATTTATCCAGATCAGAGAATTCAGAAAACTAGTGTCCTGTAGGGCATGT
>NW_004524599.1:12409051-12441864 GCF_000260255.1 Octodon degus
GAAACGCTTGATTCCTTCATTCATGTTTCTGAGTCAGAATATTGTAGTAGTATATATGAGAGGCCAGCAACCCTCAAAGGTGGTTCTAATAGTTGTTGGAACTAGATCTCAAGGTGTGATCCTTAGCCCAGCAAACTTGGCATCTCCTAGGTGCTCATTAGAAAGGCATCCTGAGGTCCCAGCAAGCTTTATGTTCCAGATGATTCTGTAGCAGGCTAACATGTGACATTCACTATTCTAAGGACTTCATATAATTATATTTATAGAGTTTCTTTAAATGAAGGGCTAATGGTTTAAAGATACATCACAGTGTTACAATTTGTCATGGGCTCATTTAACCCACCTTTATTATATTCCATATGCCCAAAGTGTATAATGTACTGGCAATAAATATATCAAGAAGACATAATTTCTATCTCAAGGTGGTCTTGAACTCAAAAGGGAGATGCACACAGGAGCACATAATTGTGAGTCTGTGTTTCAAATATGTGTGAAAGGTGTGTTCTTCTCTGAAGGGTGTGGTCTGGGGGAGACTATTCTGTTCTGAACCTGTTGTGAACATAACGTTGTGTATAGAAATCAGACAGGTACTAAAATATCTACTTACAGCTTCATGCTAAGTAAGAGTTCAAAGAATAACACTTGGATGCTCTGGACCCTGCAGTCCTCATCTGGGAAGCCTTGGAGGATAACAGAATCTATAGATTGAATATTCACTGGGCTAGGAATGTGTCCATGCTGGCCTCCTCCTACATCAGGGGTCCTGGGGCCTAAAGTAGCACGGAACTTGCAGAAGGTGGGTGCAGGATTGTGTTGTTTAAATTTTCAGTTTGTCTTTTAAGATAGGGTCAGAAGGTAATTTATATTAAATGTTAGGACAGTGCTTCATTGTTTTATAATTGAAAAATTTGAAAATATGTAATCAAGCAGTACTAGACTGATAAATTAAGTGTAGTATTATATATCAATATTTATTTGCCTTATGTTATGAATTTGTAATCATAAACTCTTTCTATCTAATATCTTAAATTATTTTTTGATATAAATATTTAAGAAGTGCAGAAGTGCATTCTCCACAATGTAAACAATGAGGATCTGTGGAACAGTTCTTTCTTCTTAGTTTTGGGGCATGAACAGGAGCTGCTTTTATAATTATGAAAAATGGACAGTAGATCCCATTCACTGCAAACAGCTTCCTGTTTCTCCAGAGGATGACCAAGTCACTGTGACCTTCCTGAATGTCCGCAGGGAGGCTGACTCCAACTCCAGTGACCTCGCTCTTCCCTATTGCTGTGCTGGGTACAGCAGTTATGATCGGAGGAATTTCTTTTACTGAATACAGTCCCAGGGGTTGCAATGCACCACTTTATCTGTTTCTGTAAATGAGAGGTCTTTTTTTTTTTTTTAATCGGGGAGATAGATTCAACTTAAAATTTAAGTTAGATGGTTGCCTGGCAAGTACAAGGGCCTGAGTTCAAGCCCTGGTTCCGCAAAAAAAATTTAAGTTAGAAACACAGTAGCTGTAACCACTATTTTTAAGCCTTTCTAAACCTTTTATTGACTTTTTTGGGATTGTAGAAAACAACATATTTTCTCCTAAAAGATTCTTTGGCAAGACAGTGATTTGAGTTCTTTCTTTAACCTTCTTTTATGGGCCTATTGACTTCTATACAGTTCATGAAAGTTGTGTGAATGTTTCATTCCTTTTTGTGTGTTGCTGAAATGTATCTTAAAAGTGAAGTTTCCAGAAGCAAATCTTGAGCAAGAATTTGTCTCTTTCTTCTTTGTTTTTGTTTTCTGAATGTCTCCCATCACCTTAAGATATTTGGAGGCTGCATGGCACCTCTCCTTCCTCTCTGAGCCAGTGACTCTGCCTGGTTCTCGGCCCCATCCGCTAACCTCCTTCTGTGCCATGTACCTGTGTCCCTCAAGGCCAGGTGTAGGGAGGCCTGTGGAGGAACAAGACCTCACTGGCACCCATTTCCAGGGATTATCCCTCAGGCAGTGTCATGCGAGGTTTCAGTCATGATGGAAACACCCAGCAGCTGGGTGTGCAGCTGCCAATTCATCAGTTTGAGAAGTGAGTCCACTTCCGTGGGCGTCCCTCCGTACAAGGCATGGGGCTGGCTCTGCACACACACTCACTTCCTCCTTGGCAGAGCTCAGAGTGGCCTTTGCTGTCAGTGCCCCAGGAATGTCTCACACCCAGCAGAGCAAACCGGAAACCCTGTACTAGGTGGAGTCTCTTCCGAGAGAATGGTAAAGGCAGGACCCCAGGCTAGGGGTTGGAAGACCCAGCTCCTCACAGCAGCTCGCTCTCGGGAGTTTGGCATGTGTGGATGTGTCATTTTACCTGTCTATGTGCAGTGACCTCCTCTGGAGAGAGCTCGTATGTCCCTCTTGATATGGAGGTGAAGAGGCTGCAGTGAATCTTTCTGCACATTGCTCAGGACACATAGAAGGTAGCTGCACACAGAATGAGGCTGGCCACCCCGCTGAGGCAGGGCAGCAGCAATCAGGCAGAGCCAGAGCACTTGGGTGACACCGCGTGAGGGTGCAGGGAAGGGCATGCGAGAAACACGCTGCGTTAGTCCATGTCCACTTCACTGGCCCCTGGGAGGGGTATCTACAGTCACATTTCACAGGTGGATTAATTAGGACTTGCAGAGACTGAATAAAGCGAAGGAATATAGAGCAAGGCGAATTGTGCACAACCTGATTTATACCAGTTACTGCACTATTGCAGGTTTAAGTGAACCAAAGCTTATTGGGAGCATTGTTCATAGATGTGGAGTAGAAGAAGCACCAAGGAGGGCCTGATCCTCAGGGACTCTCAACAGCGCAGTGCAGTTTGCAGCTCCAGTTTGCAAGGAGCTGGCAGAGCTCAGGCTATGGGGATACCACAAGGAGCCCTGGTTGGGTGGCCCTCTGTTGGCAGGGGAGAGAAGACAGGCTGGTCTGGTCTTGGCCTGGCCTCCTTCTTCCTCCATCCTTCATCAAAAGCCCCTCCTCCCTCACAAGAAACCCGAACTTGGGGCCTAGCAGATGCAATCTGTGGAGCCCAAAGCTGTGGCTGAAAAGAAAGGCAGAGAATGGTGGAGTGGGTCAAGTGGGCCAAAATACACAACAGCCACCCAAAAATATGGCAAACTTGGGTTCTCCCAGAAAGTGCAGTGATGGAAAATAGTGTAACTGGGACATGGATGTGGGATCCATAGCTTTGCCAACAGGGAAGGAGGACCGAAGCACAGTCATATCTCTAGGACCACCTGGGACACTGGGACAGCGAGGATTTGAACATTCCTGGACTAAGTGCTGTGGACTAGGGAAAGAATCCAGAGACAGCAGCTATGGTTTTCTACAGGTCCTGTAGAAGGCACTTTTCTTGCTTCTGAGGAGCCCTTCTCCAACACCTCTGGAAATACAGCCACCTCATTCTCAGTAAAGCCCCCCTAACTTGTGCCTCCTCTGCCATGAGCAGTAGTGACTAAAGAGTGTCCTGGGATTCTGCCCAGGATGGAGGAATGATGAAGGCTTGGGACTGAGCCAACAAGATTGCTAAGATTAGGCAGACTGCAGCCTAATGGGCTTGGCTTGGATATATGAGAGTAATATAAGATTCCTGCAGCAATGGGTAGCAGTTACCTGCTGGGTACCATGACACAGTGACTTCTGGAAGGAGCATTTTGGAAACAGAGTGCAGGCTTTCATTAGCAGTTCCAGCAGTCTCACTTGGATGGCTCCACATCCTGGACTCCATGTTCTTTCCATATGAAGTTCATTGGTTGTAAAGCTTAAAACAGGGAACATGGGAGCAGAGTAGTGCAGCAGAAGCCTACTGAGACCTTGAAACAGGAAGCAGGAAGTTATAGGTCTTCCCTGAGATGAGACCACATGCAGATAGACTTGGATCTCTGAGACTGGAGTGCAGTGGACCTACCTAGGTAACCCACTGGCCAGATGTATTTATTAAACTCCAGCTATGTAAACCATGTGAAGTCTTTTGATACGTGTGTTCATTTCTTATTGCTGTGTAACAAATGACTTTGAGCTGGTGGTTCAGTGCAACACAAGTTTCTTCTGTCATAATTTTTGAGGCCAGGATTCTGAGATCACAGCGATAGCAGAGCTGTGTCCCTCTGATGGCAATAGAGAGGATCCTTCCTTGCATCTTTCAGCTCCTTGTAGAAACTGCAGAAGTTCTTTTCTGTGACAACATGACCTCAGTTTTTGCTTCAGTTTTACCTGGTCTCCTTGATGTACACAACTCCTTCTTTTCTTTGGTAAGGATGTTAGTCATGGGATTTGAAGCCACTCAAAGCCTGGGGATATTTCATCTTGAGACCTTTAATTAGGTACATACGCAGAGACTTTATTCCAGGAAAGGATGCACTCACACTCACACTGAGTGGACTTGGACTGGGGGTAGGGGTGCCCCTTAACCCACTATTATATGTGATTGAAGCCTGTCCCTGGTATTGTGACATTCGTAGGAATTATTTCCCCTAATATTCCCATTTGCTCCCAGTTTTCTTTGGAAATTATTGCAGTGTGTGTGTGTGTGTGTGTGTGTGTGTGTGTGTGTGTGTGTGTGTGTTAATTTGCTTTGGAAGAAGCTGTGTGGTCTTTCTGCCTCCTCTGCCTTTCCTAAATTGTCTCATTTCATCATGGAATTTTCATCTTCTTGCCTGCACTTTGCTGGGTACAGTAAATCTAAATGCACCTTTTTCTTTTAATGAAAAAGGAAATCTTTCTTGCTCTTGCCTTTTAGCTTCACTGCTTATGCACCCCTTGGGGACCTTCTCAATGGGCCATTTTTGCTAAAGGTCTGCAGACAGGTCACTGCATCATTAAATCAGAAAAGGAGAACCTTTTCTTGAGTTCAAAATTGTTTCCATTTTGTGGCCTATTGATTTCTTGTGTATTCCAGCAGCCTGGCTGAGACAGGAGGGGAGGTGGGGATGGGAGACTTCCTGAAAATGTGCAACCCAGCTGCCATTTCCCACATTCCTGGCCTCTCCAAAACAGACACTAGACTTGGCACTGCCTCCAGTCTCCAATACACACAGCAGTTCTTCCCTTAACCTCTAAGGGCATAGTCTAAGACCTCAGGGAATGCCAAAAACCTTGGGACAGTACCAAACCATCCACACTTATATTGTTTCCTTTAGTATACATGTATGTTATAATACTGAATAATTTTTTATTTTGGCAGTGTTGGCTATTGGAGCCAGAACCTCCAGATGCAAGGCAAGTCCTTTACCACTGAACTGCATCACCAGCCAGATCTCAAAAGGGCCCTAAAGCTCGTGTGTTAAAGGCACTTTGCCTGGCACCTGATGCTACTGGGGATGGTACAATGTTGAGAAAGTGGGGTCATGCTATGGTTTAACTCTAGACTATTCCCCCAAAGCCTCAGGTGTACAGTGGTGAAGCTTTTGGAAGGTGAGTGGGTCAGGAAGGCAGGCAGGCTATCTTCATTAGTAGAACGACTCATGGTTGAGTTTGGCAGCTGGCCATGCTTTTAAGAGGTATATAACTGGGAATGTGACCTGAAAGAATGCACCTTCCTCTCGATCTCCTCAATTTATTCTTCACTTCCTAGATACCATGATGTGGGCAGCTTCTTCTGCCCAACTCTTTCACCATGCCTTGGCACTTTCTGTGTAGCAAGCCAGATGAATTCTCTAAAAACTGTGAGACCAAACAAATCTCTCTCCCTTTAAATTGTCTATGTTGGGTGGTAGGTCCAACAATAGGCAAGTGACTAAGAAAGATCTAATGGGAGAAGGCTAGGTTATTGGACGAATTCCTTTGAGGGATCATGACATCCTCACACATTCCTCTTCTCTCTCTGCTTCCTTTCCCAAGGGTGATCAGCTTGGCCTGTCACACAGTCTTACTGTGATGTGCTGCCTGTGACTCCAGGTTGGGAAACCATTTGACCAATCCACCATGGACTGAAACTCACTAAACTGTGAGCCAAAATGAACCTTCTTTTAAGTTGATTACCTCAGGTATTTTGTTACTAATCGAAAACTGATCAACATACTATTGTAAAGTTTGACTTCTAAATTAGGCCCAGTAAGAGATTAGCAACAATAAATAGTACTACAGCAGATAAATTGAAGCAATATATTATAACATTATTTAAAACTTACAGGGACTGGGGAGATGGCTTAGTAGAATAAGCGCTTCCCTGGCAAGCACAAGGGCCTGAGTTCAATCCCCAGTTCCGCCAAAAACAAAACAAAACAAATGCACACAAAAAAAACAACTTACAAATTGTTTATTGTTTGAATTTTTCATTTAATATATTCAGATTGCTGTTGACTGTGGGTAAGTATTACAGAGAATGAAACTGGATAAAAACACCACATAGAAAACCCAGGGCTCCACTGAAAGCCACAAAATAAAAATATTAAAGGAATAGCAACTCATACAAACACAAAGTTTTTAATTTGGAGCATTTCTTTTTTATGCACTTGATGGTTACAGGGTTTCACCATTCATGGTGGTTCTCCTGCTTTCAGCCTCCCCAGCACTGGGATTATAGGCATGCACCACCCTGCCTGGACTCTGGCTGGCTCAACCTGCCCTGAGGGTGGGGCTGGTGTAGCATGTGGTGCTGGGGATTGAACCGTGGTCTTGAGCTTATCTAAGCTTGCCTAAGCAGGAGTTTTAGCTCACTGAGCTATCTCACCGGCCCCTAATCTGGAGTATTTCTACACATTACCTCATGCATTTGGAGAGGTCCAATTTGGGGCTCTTCTCTGATGGACAGCAAACCTAATCTTGCCTTCTGTTTTTTTTTTTTTCTGTAAGAAAGAGAGAGAAAGATATCCTTACAGTGGCTAAGGCTTGCTGAGTGCTTTTGACACCTTAAAAGAGAGATACAAGTAGATTTTCTTGGGCACTGCTTCAGCAATCCCACGCAGGGTCACAGACTCACAGATGGGGAAGTGAGGCACAGGGAGACCAGGTACCTTTGCCTCATAATGGCATTTTTATTTTAAAAATAAAGAAAATCAGAATCTCACAGCAGGTTAGTAGGAGAGTTCCGATAATTAATACATTTCATATAGTTGTCTTCATAGCTGATATTCAGAGGATGAGATATAGGCATAAATTACTGTCCAAACAATATTAGCACAAACCTTACTCTTTAGTAAACCAAGAGAAACTAGCTGTATAGCTATTTTAAATTTATTATTTTTTCTTTTTCCCTTTCCCCCATCACAGTTTTTCTTTTATTTTGAACAGTTTCTTCCTAATTCACAATATCTATTGTATATTTTTGATCTTATTTACTTATTTAGTTTCTCACACTAGTGAGACAATATGCTGTTTACATATATGGGTCTGATTTATTTCACTTATGAGTATGGTCTTGAGTTGCATCCATTTACCTATAAGTCTCCAGTTTATCCTCCTTTATGGCTGATTAGTATTCCATTGTATTAAAAAACCACGTCATTTTTGTCCATTCCTTGGTTGACAGGAATTTAAGTTGTTTCCAAAGTTTAGCTATTACAAATTGTGCTTCTATAAACATAAGTGCATATGTGTTGCTGTGATGTGATGTTTTTAATTCTTCTGGGAAGTTACCAAGAAGGGGAATAGCTGGGTCAAATGAGACCTGTAATCCTACTTTTTAAGGAACCTCTACACTTATTTTCACAATGATTTCACCAGTCGACACTCCCACCAACAGTGGAGAATCATTTCTTTCCCCCTAGAGCCCTGCCAGAATTTGTTATTGATTGATTTTTGATGATAGTCATTCTTTCTGAGATGTGATGTAATCTGAGTGTTATTTTAATTTGCATCTCTCAAATAATCAAAGAAGTTGAACATTTTCTGATGTATTTATTTGCCATTTGTATTTCTTCATTTGAGAAATGTCTCTTCAACTTAGATGTCCATTTTTAGGTTGGGTCTTTGAATTTTGGGAGCCTGATGGTTTTAATTCTTTATATGCTCTAGGTATAAATTCCTATATCTTAGGGAGAATTGGCTGTAATTTTACCACTCTGTGGGTTGCCTTTTCATTCTGTTAGTGGTTCTTTCTGTTTTGCAGAAGCTTTTTAATAAAGTAAGATCCCATTTGTTGATTTTCTGCTACCTCTATGTCTTTGAGATTTCTGCCTATTTTCTCTTCCAGTAAGTTTGATATTTCTATTTTGATATTTAGATTTTTGATCCACTTTCACTTTAGTTTAGTGTACAGTGATTAATATGGGTCTAGTTTTAGTCTTTGGCATGTGGAAAGCCAGTTTTTTCAGTATCATTTATTATAGAGGCTGCCTTTGCTCTTTTGTCAAAGGTAAGGTGGCAGAGTGTGTTTGGAGTTGTGTCTACGTCTTCTTTTCTCGTCCACTGATTCTCAGGCCCATTTTTTGCCAATATCATGCTGATTTTATCATGGTATCTTCATAGTATAATTTCAGGTCTGGGATCACAGTGACCTCTTACTTGTGTTTGCTGTACACAATTGCTTTTACTCTCCTAGGTCTCTTCTTCCAAATGAACTTCAGAAATTTTTTTCTAGCTCTGTCAGGTATGTTAATGACATTTTGTTTGGGATTGTATTAAATCTGTATTTCATGTCTGGGAGGATGGTCTTTGTCACTATGATGGCTCTTCCTATGCAAGAGTAAGAGATATCTTTCTATTTTTAGAAATTCTCTTCGATCTGTTTGTATAGCTTCTCTTCTCTCTATCAGTATCCTATAAAAAAACAACATCTCACTCCAACTTAGGTAATTCAAAGACAGTTTATTTATAAAAGAGCTATTACTAAGGTATGAGAGTTTGGGGAGGAACCACAGAGATGGTGAAGACATTCAGGATTACTAGCATCCGACAGTCACGACTCCTAGTCCCCTCTTCCCACAAAGAGTAGACAGGGGTTACTAGAGATGGAAAGGGACAGTTTGAGTGCAAAGGGTCACCTGCTCGGGGGCAATGACCTCAGGTAGGGCATTGTGAACTTGAAAGAGTAATGAATGCACTGACCTCTTTTTTCTTTGCATGAGCTCTCAACAGTCTTCAGCAGATAGCATGCTGTAGGGGGCACCCACTCATCTGGGTTTGCCCACAGGTATCTCTGCTTTATCACTGGCTGCCTCATGTTCCAAGAACGCACTTAGTCCCAGAAGAACCAGCCTGGTTGTGTAGGTCAGATCTCAGGCTCTGACCCCTGGGTACCAGAAGAGAAGCACGCTGGGCATGGGAAGTGCCGACTCCAGCTGTCCATCTAGTTCGTCTACTATTCTGTGAAAATAAAAGGAAAAGTATGATGCAACAACATTAAAAGATTTTTGAAGTGCAGTCAAGGGGGCATAGGGTTTATGGGCCATTCCAGCTTCATTTTGTTTTATGGCTATATTTCCATTCTGCTCATATGTTCTCTTCTTCATCTCCTATTTGTCCATGGAAAGCCTCTTCCTTGTTAACATTCAGCAACCTGTATAGCTCATTTTTCCATCATCTCCAGAAAGACGAGTCAGGTCTATCTAACCTGTGTTTTCAGAATTGCAGCTCCTAAAACCCCAGGTGAAATCATTTTGCACTTTTGAAATGTATGACTTTGGGTTGATTGTTAATGCATGAGCTCAGGATTCCGTGAGCATGTGCTGGATGCCAAGCACTGTTCTAGCCACTAGGCATTCTGCAGTAACACAGGATGAGGCTCCACCTCACAGGGAGGGAGGGAGAGTGACGAAGAAGAAAGCAGATAAACATATGATACCTTTTTAAGAAGTGAAAATATTGTGAAGAAGAAAATGGGGTTCTCTTGGTAGGGCATGAAGGCTGGAGCCATGGGGTATGTTGCTTGGTCAGGGTGGGCTCTGAGGTAAAGTCACCCTCTCACCCCAGAATATGGGTTTACGAGAGCTCTGCGGAAGTGCTCATTCATGCTTTCCCTTGCTGTGGGTCCATTTATCCCTTCACATTCCAGCTCTGTCTCTTCTCCACATGGTTCTTCCTCTCTCCTCAGATCCCAAAGAGAACACTGTGTGCTTTACCCAAGCCAAAATGAAAAACTTCTGTTTGCAGCAATATTGGAAGCTGCTGTCAGTTATCACTATCTTCAGGCTACAGGATAATCCAGAGGCTGGAATGGATAGAAGTCGGGGCCTGCATCTAAGACCCCAGAGACGATGGGGGATGAACCAAGGAGGGGAGGACAAGGGCACAGAGAGAACTTTGGAAGGCTGGGGCTGGAGGGCTACTCACATCTCTACATCTTACCTGGGGTGGTCTAGATATTTCTCCCCAGAGACTATTGTGGCTTCTGGGCTCTGTTTCATTGGCATGAAACCATATCGAGAGACCTAAAGGATTTCTCCTAAGTCCTTCAGTGGGGGATGGGGTCCTAGGAAGGGTGAAGAGTGAAGTAATTGTCTCACGCATGGCCAACTAGGAGACTAGCATTCCTGACTTTCTACTGGGAAAATTCATATTTTCCCAAGGTCTGTTAATTCTATATTCTCAAGGGATATATGGAGCCAAGTGGAAGCTCAAAGACTTCCTGAAATTTCATAGTGTTCATGTAGAAAATATCTATAGCTTCATGCAAAAAGAAAAGGAAAACTTCTGTCTGAAGAGTCCTCCTTGTAGTTCAGTAATCACGAAGCCAATACAGCATTATTGAACTTCCTTTGCCCTTGGAATTTAAAAGAATGTAAAAGGCAGTAATTGATGGTTTGTTCTTAGACCACAGGAAACCACTTGTCACTATCCATTAACAGTTGCTTTTCAAGAATATTTTCCTTGTCTCCATTAGGAAGAAACAGATGACAAAGCAAAACGAAAAAGCTATTTGTTATATTCCAGTCAAAGGTACTAAGCTGAATATTCCTGGAAAGCCACGTACTTGTAGATGGGACATACTCATTGTATTTGCAAATGGCTGATTTGTCTATTTATTTACAACTGGCTGATTTTACTTTGAAACCAAGACACATTAAAGCAATACTGAGACTCAGGAAGTTGTGTTTTTGGTAAAGTTTATGACCTACTGCCTGCAGAATTTGGTGATGCCGTATATAAACATTCTTAAGAGCACAGATGCTTAATTGTTTGACATCAACTGACACATAATTCCACATTTCCCCATATTGGTGGGCCAGAGTGTGGTATTTCAGTATGTGTGTACAATGCATAATGTGGCAATCAGGGCAGGGGATCTACCCATCATTTCAAATGTTTATTAAGTCTTTGTGTGTTAGCATTCAAATTCCTGTACACTAGCTATTTTGAAATATACAGCTAATTACTAGCTGCCGTCAGCCATAGTTATCCTGCTGCACTATAGCACATTAGAAGTCATTCCTTTTCTCCTTTTGGCCTGCACTGCCTGCGTGTTGTCATCCTTTCTGCATTCGTCCCCTCCCCAAGTCTTTCTCAGGCGATGGTAACTATGGGTCTACTTTCTGCTTCCGGAAGATCAAACTTTTAAGCTTCTTTTCCATACACAAGTATGAAAATGAGGTACTTGTCTTTCTGTAGAAAGGCTGAACTTTTAAACTGAGAAATCTCCTTTTTGTTTTAATATATTTTCCTCACAGGACTTCAATTCTTGATAAAAGAATTGTACCTAAGGAAAGAATTGAGTTTGGCAACTCACTTCCAGCTTAATATTATGCAGCAAGGACAGCAAGATAGTCTTTTTTTTTTTTTAGCTATCCCAGTGAGCCCTGAGTGGGGGGCTGATGCAGCATATGGTGTCAGGGATCGAACCGTGATCCCCTGCGCCTGCCTAAGCTTGCTTAAGCAGGTGCTTTAGACTGCTGAGCTATCTTGCTGGCCCTGAGAGCAAGCTAGTCTTGATCTGTGGTTTTTGGCTTGACAGCTGGTGTTAGGGCCTCAAGACTTCTATCTCTACAGAAATTAGCACAAAGTTTCCTGGAGTGTCATTTTAAAAAGTTTCTCATTGACCTTAGTCATCCTTACTTTTTCCTGGTTAGATATTTTATCTCAGAAGTGGTTTTTCAGGTGCAGAAACTGTTTCCTGAGATGAATTAGAGGTGGTGTGTGCCTCCTGGTTTCAGATTATAGGGGTCACCTAATCTTGGATCATAGAGGATCCCTTAACCTGGGTGTTTTCAGGAAAATCCTTCTCTTGGGAAGATTGCCAGAGATCTCCTATTGTCGGGGGATAATTAAAAACTATGGTGGCTGTGTGTGGTGGCAGATACCTGTAATTCCAGCACTCAGGAGGCTGAGGCAAGAGGATCCTTATGAGTCTGAGACCAGCCTGGGGTTCAAAGTGAGCTCAAGGCCAACCTGAACTGCATAGCAAGACCCTGTCTCAAAAAGACAAAAACCAAAAACCAACCAACCAAACAAGAGCATGGTGTTCTTCCCCCAGGTGAAGTGGGTAGGTCTTATTTGAGAAGATTCCAAATCTTTTTCTCCAAAGCACTCGTTGTACGTGAAATCAAATTCAAGAGACCCAAAAGGATTGCCAGTTATGATCTCATGTTGTATAACCTCAAAGACAGGAGGTGCCAAGACAGCGATGAGGCAGAAGTTTAAGCCTGTGTTTCTTAAGAGTGTGGACCCTCAGAAACTTGGGATGTATTTAGTAAAGTACAGACCTCGGTTGTTTTCTCAGACATAGGGAACCAGATGCTTTGGCTGTGGAGCCATAATAATCTCTGTCCCTGAATGTTATGCTTTTCAACCTTGAGAACATTTGGTGGAACCACAAGCAGAGGGAGACTGCATCACATTTTATCTGAGATTCTGGTAAATGGTAAGGACTGGCTGGATTAACCTGTATTTTTCATTTTACATTAGAAGTTAAAGGAATGGTGGACAATGTGCATAACTTGGAGTCCAGATGACTTTTATAGTAGTTTAGCATAGATTTTGGTCACTTTTCCTTAGAAAGCATGGGGCTAGGCTCTAGACAGAAGTACATATGGCTAAGATGAAATGGTTGCCTGCACTTGTAAGAGACTTACAAATAATAAACAAGGCAAATAGCTGCTACATAACTAGGTGGGAGCAAGACGACACTCTTGCAGAGGATGTGGAGAAGAAAACAAGCAGTGATAATATCTTTCCAAGTTTCTGAATGAAATACATGTCACATTCAGTGAAGCAAATAGATTTAAAATGCACAGCGCAACGAATTCTCACATATGCACACAGCCATTGCAAGCACCACTTAGATCAATGTTCAGAACATCCGCATCGCCGTGCATGGCTTTTCAGAGTCTCATCACTGGCAGCCACGCCCTCCAGTGATCACTACTCCTTTGACCTCTGTCCCATATACTAATTTGGCTGTTCTAAAAATTTCATGTAAGCGGAATAATCTTCTTATGCCTTTTTAGCAGTATCCATTCAGTCCACAGATGCTGTGGAATCTCATTCCCTCTGTTCCGCTTTGCAGTTTTTCTTACTGCCCTGCAGTCTTCCGCTGTGTGCTTGTACTACGTTTGACTCATTCTGCTAATGATGGTCCTTTAGGTTGTTTCTAGTTTGGAGCTATTGTGAACCAAGCTAATGAGGAACAGCCGCATGTCTTTCAGTGCACAGACACTCAGATCAATGGTTTTATACTTATAAATGAAATTGTCAAGTCAGCATGTTGCAGGTGTTCATATATGCACAGAATTCCCAGAAGCTTTCCAAAGTGGTTGTACCATTTTCCATCCCCAGTGGAAGCAGTTGAGTAGAGGGCTCTCAAGTGCTCAGCTTCTGTGCTGACATTTGGCGTTCTCAGTTACGTTCATCGTAGCCACTTGTCCATGGGATTGTGTCTGTGAGGGAGGGTATTTGTTGATATTTCTATTGCGATTTTAAATTGTATATTTCATGAGTCATGTAAGTGAATTTTAATAAACTTACTGGTTCTCTAGATCACTGTTTTGTGAAATGCTGTTCATTAGAAAACAAAACAAAGCACCAAAAACCAAGCTTTAATTGAGATAGTTTTAATTGTCTGTCTCATTGATTTGTAGCATTTTCTAGGGTGGTATTTTGTTTGTTTGTTTTTTCTTTCTCTTTTTTTCTTTTTGATGGTGCCAGTAAGTAAACTCATGGTTCCAGTAACATTAGATAAGCACTATGCTACTGAGCCACACCTTCAAGCCAGGAGGTGTAGTTTGCATGAGTACACACACACACACACACACACACACACACACACTCACACACACACACTCACACACACACTATCAAAAACATACACTATTAAAAACATGACATGCCTATAAATTTTAAAAATTATAATAAACACATTACTGGGCAGGGTAACTGGCATAAGGGCCAGCCTGGCAAGCACAAGGTCATGAATTTGATGACCAGTATAAAACAAAAATAAACAAAACAACAAAAAAAAAACCTTTGCCATTAAACTATCCCCAAATACTCTCCTCTTCTTGACACACACTTATCCCCTATCACTCTTACCACCTTATGAAGTAAAGTTGTGGGAGTTTTCTTTTGTATCTTTATGGGGTACGATAAAGAATTTAATGAATGCTATCATCAAGAGTCAGCCAACAGAAAAGTAGGCTTGTCCAAGCATCCCTCACTGTATCACTCGGGCCCGGCACCATCTCACTTCCAACTCTTCTCAAGAGGAATGTGATCCTAAAAGGTAAATGTTCTGAATGGATTCAGGATGTGATGCACCATGACAGAGCAGCTAAAGACAGACACAGCAGAGGGCCGCTAGAACTGCCTCGGGAGTGGCTTGGCGAAGAGGAGAAGGTGCTCAGAACAAAGGGGAGGGATTTGGTGATGGCACTTCTTGTTTCCTAAATGCTAAAATGTTTAATTTTTTGACTAATAAAGTCATATATTTTCAAGGTATGCAGCATGGTTATTTGGTATACGCACTGTGTGATGTTCTCACAATTAAAATAATGAACACATCTTCTGCCTATGGTTACTACCAGTATTATTAGTAATTATTGTTACCCTGCTGTAAATAAAACCCACAGAACACATTCACTTTATCACTGGGAACTTGTACCTTTTTGACCACTACGTCCTCAATTTCCAGACCTTCCTATCTCCTGACGATTCTTTCTTCTCTTGAGTTTGACTTTTTCAGATTCTGTGTAAAATGTGAGATCATACAGCATTTGTCTTTGTCTGTATTATTTCTTAGTATAAGATCTTCAAGGATTATCTATACTGTCACAAAAGGCAGGATTTTATGCTTTTTATCGATGACTTATTTTCCATTGTGTGTTTTATCATGTTTTCTTTAACAATTCGCTTAACAAGAAACACTGAGGTAGGTTTGATGTCTTGCAGGGTCGATGTCTCTTTAACATATTGATTTCATTTCTTTTGAGTTCATAAACAAGAATAGGATTACTGGATCATATGGTAATTCTGTTTTTAATTTTTTGAGGAGGTTCCATACCATTCTCCATAACAGGTAGATGAATTTCCTCTTTTGCAATAGTGTACAGGACTTATTTTCTTCTGCACTCTCATGAACACTTACTGAATCTCTGCTCTTTCAGTGACAGCCACCTTGGCAGGTCTGATGCCATATCTCCTGGGTTTGATTTACATCTTCTTGAAGATTAGAGAGATGGAGCACATTTTCATTTACTTGTGGGCCATTTGAGTGTCTGTTTCTGAAAAATCTCTAAAGGTTCTTCAGCCAATTTTTTAAAAATGTTTTTGATTGTTTTCTATTTATGTGTGTATGTATGTGTATAATATATGTGTGTGTTTTTTTTTGTTTGCTTGCTTTTTCACTTTTGATTTGTGTGAATTTTAAAAAAATATTTTGAATGTCACTTCCTTATCAGATATAGAATTTGTAGCTATTCCCTTATATTTTATTGGTTACCTTCTCCTTTTGCTAGTTGTTTTTCTGGTTGTGCAGGTTTGATTTATGGTAATCCTACTTGTATATTTTTGTACCTTGGCATTCTATTGAAAAATTTCACCAGAACTGATGTAAGGTTGTTTTCCTTAATTTTAAGAGTTTTACCATTTCATATCTTATATTTAAGTTTTTACTCTACCTTAAATTAATTTTTATCATTATTGCAAGACTGAAACTGTGACACAGCATTTTTGTGTGGAAGATGAAATTTCTAATGTCAATGCCAAGTGTCTGCCCAACCTGTGCTGGGTGGTGGCCTCAGAGAGCACGGACCCTGAGCTCACTGTTCTGATTCTTCTCTCCAGAATGGAGCAAGACAAAGGTCCAGTTTCATTGCTTTTTATGTAACCAGCTTTCCCTAAACCATTTATTGAGGACACTGTCTTCTCCTTACTGTGCATTCTTGGCACCCTGATCAAGGATTAACTGACTGTCTTTGTCTGAGTCTTACCACCTCCAGATTCTCCTTATTATATTCCATGGGGCTGTGCCTGTCTGCACTTATTTCATGCTATTATTTATTCCTTTAGCTTCAGTAGGATATACTTAACAAATAAAATTTAAATCTTAAAAGTAGAAAACATAATGTTTGATGGAGACAGGATTTGTAGAATAAGTCAAAGTAATCAACATATCCAACACCTCACCTACTTAACATTTTTGTGGTAAGAACATTTAAGCAATTTTCAGACACACATTATCACTGACTGTAGTCTCCATTCTGTATATTAACTTTCTATAACTTACTCTTTCTGTCTGACATTTTGCTTCCTTTGACCAACAATTTCTCATCTTGTCTCCCTCTGTCTGTCAAACACCATTCCCTTCTCTACTTTGATGAGTCCCACTGTTTCTAGGTTCCTTATCTAAATGCAAACCTGCAACATTTGTCTTTCTGCATTTGGCTTATGTCACCAGGTTCATATAGTTGAAAGTGACAGGATTTTTTTTTTTTTTTTAGAATTTTACTGAATTTTTTTTTAAATCTTAAGCTAAGAATGTGGTGCAGTCAAAGCCCCTCAAGACTGAGCCTGAAATCCTGTATGGCAATTTGTAGATCCTTTGTCAGTGTCAGCCATGTGGATGAGTCATGGATATTGATTGACCAATTTGCTCTCTGTGAAAGCCCAAGAGAATGTTTTCTCTCCATGTGACTCTCTTTAGGCACACTCTACATCATAGATCACTTTCCTCTTTGGCCCCATAATCTCTTTGATCAGAAAATTTTAGACACAACTGAGTTACATGATGTTACAGTATAGGTTCTCCTATGTCCTGAGTCTTCACTGATCTCGAAAGGCTAGGGCCAAAAATGTTGACTGTCTTTACAGGCCTTCTTTTTCTCTAATTATTATCAGATACAAAAGTTTTATTTCTTGTTATATAAGTCCTGCTTTATCTTGGCCTTAACCATCCAGAAAAAAAGTATAAAAACAAAGTATAAAAAGTAAAGCCATATTAATATGCTGAGCTGTAAAGGGCTCAAGTCAACAACTTCTGACATTGCCAGTCTTACGGAAAACCCACTACTATTATGGACTACTGGACTGTATTGGATTACTTTGCTGAATTCACACATCTACAATATTTAAATGACAATGGACTACCCTTCTCTGACAAAACTAAACAAAAAAAGGGGTTACAAATGAACCACCATTTTGCATCTGTATATTCAAAATAGGATAGATGTACAGCTACTTTCTTTTAATTCAATGAATAGAAAGATTTGTTCAAATAGTGTTTGTTGTCAAGATATCATGTCTTCATCTTGTACAATGAATAACCACTAAGACAACAATATGCAATGTATTAATCATTATTATTAAGAAAAAAAATTTTTTTGGTGGTACCAGGGATGGAACTCATGACTTTGTGCTTGCCAGGCAAGCACTTTTTCCACTGAGCTTTCTCCCTCGTTGAATTAATTATTGAAACTGTCCTAATAATCGGTTTTGTAACTGTCTCATTGCTATTTGTTTCTCAATAAAATTATTAACAAAAAAAATAAGAATGTGGTGCAGGCTTTTGATCCCAGCAGCTGAGGCAAGATGATAGTTGAGTTCAGTGTCAGCCTAGGCTACACAGTGAGTTCAAGGTCAGTATGAGCTGCATAGTGAGACCCTGTCTCAAAAATAAAAAAAATAAAAAAAAAAAAGGACAGAAAAGTAGACAGTCTTGAGCAAGGGATGGTGACACATACCTGTAATCTTTTAGGCTGTGAGGTTCAGGCAAAAAGATCACAAATTTGGGTTCAGGATGGGCCACTAAATAGCTTAGGAACCCTGTTTTCAAATTTAAAAATTAAAAAAACATTAAGGTCTTGGATTCAATTTCCAGTACCAAAACTGTAATTCATTGGCAAATAGTGATTGTGTATGCTTGTTGAATCAAATGGTGATATTTGATTTGCATATATATTGTGGAATGACCAAATCTGGGTAAATAGCAGGTAACACAGCTTGAGCTCAGGGAGTCAACAAACTCTATTTTATCTGTGGGCTTTCTAATCCTGCCCTCATAGAGTTAGTTCTAACCTCACTGAGTTTTTTTCAAACTCCTCTGCAGTTTTGAATTTTTTTTTCTTTAGCTTCCTTTGTCTAGTTATTTCTTTTTAGGAAGAGGAAGGAAAGAAAATTGTTTGTTTGGATTTCAAACAATGCAAATTAGTTACACAGGTGAACAGCATGTGGTATGGTCGACCCTCCGAGTCTGTGAGATTATCTGGCCTGGATCAAAAAGAATCAGCAAACACAATGCCCCTGTGCTCCGCGTGCACAGACGCTTTCTCCTATCATCTTTCTCTGAAAAGTACCGGGAATGATTATTGACGTAGCCTTTTGGCCTTAGCATCGTATCAACTAGAGATGACTTCGGGAGCACGGGAGGATGGTGCAGACTCAGTGTATGCCGTTTTACATGAAGGATTCAAGCATCCAGGGGCTCGGGCAGGATTAGGGGATCTAAAACCAGACATGCAAGGGTGGCTGCATCTCCTCTGTGGTGCTGCCTCTGCGCTGTAACCAAGAGCTGAGTGTCAACCCGCAACGACAGGTCACAAGCCACTTCTTGTCAAGGCTGCCCTGAGCTGCCTGCAGCCCCACCACCCAGAGGAGCGTCTCCCCTCCCACTGGACCCCCACAAGCCTCCTCTCTCCTCTTGTCATTCTTTTTAATTGTGCTGTGGGCACAGCTGCCCCTCTCGGTGAACACACCATGAACACTTCAGCACTGTTCTGCAGCCCCTGACGTTGGAAGACTTTCTGTTCTCGACGCTTCAGCAGGCTAGGGGTTGCCCAGATGTTCGCTGCCCTGCTGTCCATTGGGAGGGCCCTCCGTAGACAGCCACTCTCCTCTGTGAGGATCTCGGTCTTCCTTGACAAGCAACAGGGCATGAGTTGCGTTTCTGTGAGATCGGACTGGAAGTCATTCGAGTTCAGGCGCCATTGCAGGGAAGATATTTTCATCTAGAGAGGTGGTCATGGCTGCCTTCAAACTCTTTCCTCTATGTGTCACTGATGCCAACTCTTACTCCTGTTGTGAAATCAGATGGCTTCCTTGGATCCTGTCACTGTTCTGTCTCCAAGGTGGCTATGGATCACAACTCAGCTTGGGAAGGAAAGATGCATCCCGTGAGCACCAAACAAACCCAGTTCATGATATCTTCCTAATCTACCCTCTATATCCAAAGCCATTTTTGGTCACCCGGCCTGACCATACCCACCCAAAAGCAACACAGAGCAAGCCAATCCCCTCCAGGAATGGCTGCTTGAATGTTCTCTTTAGGACGCCAAGGAGGAAATAGTTCTGTGAGTCTTTTCCTTCTTATCACTCTCATCAGTGGAAGTGGAACTGTGACATCTTTTTTTCTTTTTTTAGCCAGTATTTTTTACTAGAACATGTTTGCAGCACTTAGAGTCCCTTTCCTTGTATGGGATTGGCACAGTCACATAGAGCAGCTCTGTTCTCGTTCATCTCCTTTACTTTCTTTATCCCCTTCCCTTCCTTGTGCTCAATCTCTCAGTCCTCTCCCAATTTGCAAAAGATCTCACTATTTCCTATCAACTCCTTTTTATTTTGTTCTTTATTTATAGATTGGACTTTTTCCTTTTTCATTGTAACCTTAAATAATAGTTGTTTATTTAGCCAGCATCGTAAAATGACATAAAAAGATTACAAAAAATAGACACTTAGAAATCCCCGACACTGTTAAGACCCAGTTCCTTAAATAATCAAAACTCTGTCAACCATTTTGTCCTAATTCACACTATCTATTGTGCACTTTGGATCCTATGTACTCTTTCCATTTCTCATACTAGTGAGACAATACGATGTTTACACATATGGGTATGGTCTGAAGTTGCATCCCTTTACCCCAAAAGGCAAACTGTGATGGGGGAAGAGGAAAGGAAGAAAAAGAATATATCTCTATAACTATCTTAACTATCATATATATATAGTTAAGTTAAGATAGTTATAGAGATAGTTTCTCTTAGTTTATTGGAAAAAAATGCTTGTGCTAACATTGTTTAGACAAGATAGCATGCCTATATCGTGTACTCTAAATAACTACTACAAAAACAGCAACACAGTATACTAATTATTGTAACTCTTATACTAACCTGTTTTGAAACTGTTTTATTATTTTATTGTTTTCTCTTTAAAATAAAATGCTGTCAAGCACATGCTCTTTGTTTTCTAAGCCAGTATTTATGAATATTATTATAATATTATTACAACCATGTCAATATTTTAAGAAAACCTTGTTTTAAACATAGAAGATTGGATTTTGGTTTTCCATTAGAATAAAATAGTTTAGATTGTAGTGACCTTTACCATAATGTCTTTTTTATTTTTGTAACATTTATCCCTCACAAACCCTCTCCATCCTACCCTGATCCACTACAATTCTTTAGATCCTTATTTTCTGTTCTGCCTTTTAATTTCTTTCCATCTTAATACAATCTAGTTATTTAGGACCAAAAAACCCCTTTCTTTACCATACAAAATTTCATGAAAGAGAAACTGTAATATTTAAGTTTGTGTGTCTGATTTATTTCACTTAAGATTATTGTCTCAAAGCACAACCACTCTTCACAAATGACTCAAGCTTATCTTTTTTATGACAGAGAATATTCTATTGTGTATAAATATCACATTTTCTTTTTTCAGGAATCTGTTGGTAGACATTCAGTCACTTCCAGCAGTTAGCTATTATAATTCGTGCTACTACAAACATGGGGAGGCAGGGATCACTGTGATATGATGAAATTAACTCTTCAGGACGATAATTCGCTCATGCCAGTGTGGGTGTTCACTCAGTGCACCTTTGCACCTGCAGCTCTGGGAGCCCCTGAACCCACCAGGTGCCGTTCTGCTCCCTCCCCTGCTCATCCGATGGGCTGTTAGAGGGTGCGCATGCAACTGACGTAAAAGAGGGACAGTACTGCCCTGCTGGAGGAAAAGAAAATTAACTTGTTCTTTGCAGATGGCTTGGATTTCTGGAAATTATAGAAGTTCATTCTCCTGGATATCAGATATGTTCTTCCCTTAAAATAAAGATAAAAATTTACAGATTAAATATCCTCCATCTGAATTCCTTGGGACCAGAAGTTTTGGATCTCAGACTGTTTTCAATTTTGACATAATCACCTATATGTAATGAGATATCTTGAGTGAGAGGACCCAAATCTGAACACAAAATTTACACATATTTCACAAATATCTCCTATATACAACTTGAAGTTAACTTTATTTTTAATAATTTTGTGCATGGTACAAGGTTGCATGGCATACAGTTTTCCTTTTCTGGTGTCGTATCAGTACTCAGAAAGGTTTCAATTTGGGGCAGATTTCAGAGTTTGGATATTTGGAATAAGGATGCTCAACCTGTATTTTGCTTGAGGTTGTGTGAAAACAGAGAACATCTGCTCACAGACCACTGCGTCACCGATGTTGATGTTGATAGCTGTGATGAGGGCCAGAAGATGCCCTAACGAGCCTCACACCCAAACAAACACCAGGCTGGAGCATGTTGGCTCCCGGGCTGTTGTGTTGGCTGCTGTTGTCTCTGAACCTTCCCTAGGAGATGAAGCGTTGCTCACTAGCAGATTTGAACTTCAGGGCCTTTCCCTTAAAATGAATGTCCCTGAGGCCCAGGGGAATTCTCCATCTGTCTCCTTCACAGGATCTTTGCTGGAGACAGGCAAACAACACAGACCCACAGGACTCTCAAAATCAGGTTTTGAGTGCTCTCTGTTTAATAAAACATGACTTTCCAGCTAATTAGTGCCTAGCATTCATTTTTAAGGGAAGTGTAATCTTTGGGTTTCTGCTGCATTGGACCTAAGTAAGGAAATTGCTATGCAAGTGTCATGGATTGTTTTGAAACAGAGTCTCAAGAACTTTTTCTAGGCTGCCCTGGAATATGCAACCCTCCTGCCTCAGCCTACCAGCTACAGGCATGCACGACAATGCCTGGCTGCCCAAGATGGTTTTTTAAAAACTTAAGAAACATGTTTTAATTAACAACAAATAGAGTTTCACTCTTTGGGGGCTCTAAGTTTGTGACTTTGGAGTGGTACTCAAGGTTGGATCAAGAGGGAAAAATAAGAAAAGATCTCCAAAATGTTGATCAGTTTTTTTGTTTTATTTTCTTTACAGCTTTTCCTGAAAGTACTCTGTCCACTTTCTAGGCCTTACTCACCAGTCCACCACTGCTCAAAGGCAAATGGTCTCCTCTGTGTAAAATGGAACCCTCTCTCTCAACATTCATTTACAATACTGTAAGATGCATTGTCATCATTGACTTTATAAAACAGCAGAACTGAAAAGACTGTGCCTTTAGAATTTTCTCCCACCTCTCATAGACTCCTAAATTTATATACCTGTATAACCCAACTAAGATCTTTGTGTTTACCCACTTTTCCAACTTGAAATTATTTGATTTAATTTTCTCTTCAAAGAATTCTAATTTGGCCTGTTTCAGTTCAATTTTAAGACATAGGTAATGGGCATGGCTAAGCTAACCAGACAAATGAAGTGCTTCTCTTAGAACTGAGCAAATGCGAATACATTCTGTGAAACTGAGGACAGTTCCATGCCCATCCAACATGCAAATGATCAACCAAGCAAAGGAACCCCTTTAGCGAGTTAAGAAGTCACACTCCTTTGATCCTGTGTGCTGAGAGTACAGACAGGGCTATATGATGGCCTGGGCGATCTATAAATCATTTCCCAACAAAGCTGGGTTGAACTGTGGCTTTTGTACCTTCAAATCTTTATCATATTGCTTCATTAGAGATGAGCTGCATCCCTACAAATGCTGTCCAGGGTCTGGTGTTCTCGATATTTGCTCTATCCCTGTGTACTCCTTAGCAATGATCGAGTTCTATGTTATAGAGCTAATCTGTAGCTTCAGCTCTGTCATTTACAGCCTGAATGCCTTTCACTTCCTGAGGCCTAGAAGGGCTGAGTTTGTTTTCCATGGAGCAGCCTGGAGAAATGGATAAGTTCATGTTACATACATAGAAAGGAGATATAGTCATCTTTTCTAACTCAGAGGGCTCCTACCTCTCTATTATGTGGATATACTGGATTTTAGAACACAGTTCAGCCATATTTTTCTCTGAGATGGTTTTTTTTCCCCTCCAATTTCCTTTGAATTTGAATTTATCAAATTCCTTCATTACTGATACACATGTTATAATTCAGCTTATGTTTCTGCCTCTCTCAGTGGGCTGTGATCTTAGGACATCAGGCACTTTGTTCAGTGTCTTGCACATGCATAAATAAAGTCATGCATACCTTATAACCATGGATATCACAAAGTGTGGACTGATCAGCCTTCTGCTTCACAGGATCAGCACTTTTCTTGCAGAGGTTCAAGCCATGGCCAGCCCAAGTATGCTCCCCAACATGTCTTGGAGCGTTGGTGTAAAACTGAGTGGAGATATCTGAGGGCACTTCCAGGGCAATGCTCTTAGCTGGGAGTTCCAGGGGTCAGTCGGTCTGTTCTTGGCTAGTTGTGCCTGACCTTGTGCCATCAGATCAAGGGAGAGTAACAACTCTCTGTGTGAGGTCACGGAACCAGGCAGGGCTCTTCTGCTGGGTCAGTAGTAGAGCAGAGAGTATGAACATGACTAAGGAGCATGTCTTTTCAGCTGCATGGTCTTGGAGTCCCCAAACTAGAATGTTTGTTTTACATTCAGTGATAAATTTCAGAACTTCCAAGGGTAGGACGATCTCACTGACTTAATTGGTCTAGTATTTTAAGTTCTTTCTCCTAACTCAGAGCCACAGAACCATGCTGGTAACTAAATTTTTTAAAATTTTTTTTATTTTTATGAATTTAGGACAGGGTCTATAGAATGTGCAGGGTCTCACTACATAGATCGGACTAGTAGTGATTCACCTGTTTTCATTTTCCCAAGTGCTGGGATTACAGGTATGCGCCATTATGCTCAGTCTCAATTGCTGTCTCAGCATGCCCCGGGGTGGGGCCGGCATGGCACGTCAGGGATCAGACACCAGCTGCTGCACTTTGCCTAAGCAGGTGCTTTGGTCTGCTGAGCTATCTAGCCGGCCCTGGTGACTAAAATACACCGTGTCTTTATAAACACAAATGGAAGTCATTGTGTGCAAGGCAGTTTAAGTAGCAGGTTATATCACAAAGTTTTGAGTGGAATTTAAAACTTTCACCAACCTTGAACCAGAGGGCAGTCTGTCCTTTAAATCAACTAGAGTTTTGTTTTAGCCTCTGTCCAGTGGGAAAACCGCTTCTTTGGGTATTGATTTTCGTTGATCCAATTTCTGTTTGTTTGATCTTCGGCCTAGCTGTTTTTTCCCCTCTCTTTTGAGAGTCCATCATCTAGGGCAGAGAAGGAGAAGCTTAACCCACAGCTTATAAAGAAGAGCCAATGATCCCAAGTTCTCAGATTTCCAGTGGGCTATGGAGGACACAGCGAGTGCAGCGGGCTTCCCAGGGACCTCTTAGAAACACACTTGTCCATATAAACCCATTTTTAAAATCTCTCTCTGCATGCACATTTCCATTCATTTCTAATGCCATGTATTTATTTAACTTAGTTGCCTATTTGTTCAAAAGATAGTTACATAATGTACATCACTGTCAAGGCAGAATTTCTCAGATGAGAAAACAGGGTAGATCAGTGGCTTCAGACTGGGGGGTGAGGCGGGGTTTCTGTTCTCCCTCCCAAGCCTCTCCGGGCAGTGCCACTTCTTTGCATTTCAGCTGTCCATGATTTCCCTTTCAAGCACAAAAGTAGCTACGCTTGTTAGAGGAGCTGGGAAATCTAGAAAGGTAGACATTTTTCTTGGAGAGCTGCTGTGCGCATTTTAGTGTAATCCCTCCCCTTTCTACTGCTTTAAAAATCAAGTCAAGAACATTTTATATGCACGGACCACTTTATGCTTCATTTATCATAGCACCACCCATGACCCAGGTGTTATGAAAACAGTGCAGATACTGTGACTCATTATGCAGGTAAAATGTTTGTTTAAATTCATCTTTATTCCTGCTATTGTAAACAATGCTGTTATAAGCCTCTTTGTGGATAGAAGTTTTATATAGTTCAGAATTTAAAAAAAATTTTAAAAAATCTGTTATTTATTTGGTACAGGGTCTCGCTACACAGCTCAGACTCTCAGTGATCCTCCTGTTTCAGCCTCCTCAGCACTGGGATTACAGATGTGTGCCACCACGCACAGTTTTAGTGGTCAGCACAGCACGCCCAGAGTTCTGGGGCCAGCCCAGGATGTGGTGCTGGGGGATCAAACCCAAGTCCCTGTGTTTCCAGGCAGGCACTTAGACCGCCAAGCTATCTCCATAGCCAGAATTTTTGTTTTTGAAGAGAAAATTCTGCAAAATATAATTACTGGAATTCTGCAAGGTTTGTTCATAAGTCCATTTATACATACTGTCAAATTATTTTCCAAAAGGACTTTGTCAACATTCACCTCTAGCAGCACACCAGAATGTCTAGCTTCCTTGTGCAAGTCTTAAGAGGAAGAATATGTAGTGAAGCACGCAGGCTTAGAACAAACATGTGGCCATGGAGCAAGTCCCAGTCCTATCCCTTACTCTGTGATTTTGGACATCTCACTTAACCAGACAGTTTCTCTGATCTTCATTTGCAAGTACTTCATCTGGAGAATGGAGGTAAAAATGGCACTTCTTGATAGTGAGAATGAATGGACAATATTCACAAAAGATTGGAATATGCGTGGTACATAGTTGTGGTAAATAGACTTTTTATTTCTTTGTTTTAATGAGTTCACTGGTACAACTTAGATATACACAACAATAACATCCAGCATAGGGAATTTATATCTCTACATGGTACATCTTAATCCCTCTTTCTCCCCATTCTCATCTTCTTCCTTCAGTCCTTCTTGACTTCCTTATTTACAAAATCTTTGCTTCTATTTTATATTTTGTTTTCTCATGTTCTGTCTTTTGCCTGTGTTCTCTCCCCTGCTCCCTTTCAAGTTCGCCTTCCCATTTGAACAATTTCTTCCTATTTCACAACATTGATTATACATCTTGGTCCTTATTTGCACCTTCCGTTTCTCATACCATAGAAACAATGCAATATTTACACATGAAGGTTTGATTTATTTCACTTGAGTGTGGTCTCAAGGTGGATCTATTTACATAGAAATATCACAAGTTTGGGGGCTGGGGAGATGGCTCAGTGGAATAAGTGCTTCCCTGGCAAGCACAAGGGTCTGAGTTCAATCCCCGGTTCCGCAAAAAAAAAAAAAAAAAAAAAAAAAAAAGAAATATCTCAAGTTTATCCTCCTTTATGGCTCAGTACTACTCCATTATATAAAAAAGCATATATTCTCTATCTGTTTATCAGTTGATGAGCATTTGGACTGTCTATAGGATTTAGCTGTTATGAATTGTCTTGCTCTAAGCCTGGGTGCCCATAAATTGCTGTTGTGTATGGTTTTTAAATCTTTTGGGAAGATATCAAGAAGGGAAATAGCTGGGTCAAATGGAATCTCTAGCTTTAATTTTTTTTGGGAATCACCATGAATTCCAGAATGGTTGCATCAGTTTATACTCCTACAAACAATGGAGAAGAGTTCATTTTTTCACAGCCCTGCAAACGTTTGTTATTGGTTTATTTTTTAGTAATACCCATTCTTTCTGGAGTGAAATGAAATCTCAGTATAATTTTAATTAGCATCTCTTGAATTACCAGTGATATTGCACATACTTTAATATATTTATTTGCTATTTCTACTTTTTTTTATCTGAGAAGTGTTCATTCACTTCTGATGCCCATTTTTTGATTGTGTCTTTAAACCCAAGGACTTTGATTTTATTTTGAGTTTTTATATGTTCCAGATATTAGTCCTTTGTCTTATGAACAACTGTCAAAGTTTTTTTTTCCACTCTGTAGGTCATATCTTCACTCTGTTGATGATTTCATTGTTATGAAAAGCTTTTTAATAACATGAAATCCCACCTGTTGATTATAATATTTCCTTTGAGGTCTGTGGTTTGTTCATGAAGTCTTGGCCTACATCTATGTCTTTAAGAGTTTCTACCTATTCTATCTTTCAGGAGACTTAGTGTTTCTGTTTTAATATGTAGATCTTTAGGCCCATCTTGATTTCAGTTTAGTGCATGGTGAGAGACATGGGTATAGTTTTAGACATCAGTATATAGAACACCGGTTTTTCAAGTGCTGTTTATCAAATAGGCTATTTGATAAACCTTTCTTTCAGTGAGGGTGTCCCCCCGCCCCCTCACAAGTACCATGCTCTTTTTATCACAGTACCTGTGTAGCATAATTTCAAGTCAGAGATTGTGGCCCATCTCACTTGCCATTGTTGCCCAGAATTGTCTTTGCTATATTATATCTCTTTTGGTTCCAAATATATTTTAGGATTGTTTTCTCTAATTCTATGAGGTATATTATCAGTATTTTGACTCAAATTGCATTAAATGTGTGCCACAATTTTGGCAGTAGGTCACTTTTCACTGTGTTTGTTCTTCCTATTCAAGAACAAAGTCTATGTTTTCATTTTCTGATATCTTCTTTGATTTCCTTTCTCAGAGTAGAACAGTATTGGATGTAAAGATCTTTTGCTACTTTGTTTGTTAGATTAATTCTCAGCTATTTCATGTTTTTTTCCACAGCTATTATGAAAAGTAATTGTTTTCCTAATTTTTATCTCTTTGGTTTTTGTTGTTTGGTACAGGGGTGCTATAGATTTTTGAGTATTGATTTTGTGTCCAGCTACATTGCTGAACTTGTTTATTAAGTCTACAAGTCTGTTAGTGGAATTTTTGAGGTCCTCCATGTAGAATATTATGTCGCTTGCAAATACTGATAATTTAATTTTTCCTTTCCTGTCTTTATTCCTTTTATTTCTTTCTCTTGTCTAATTGTTCTGGCCAATGTTTACAGAACTATATTCAATAGTAATGACAATGATGGACATCCTTGTCATGTTTATGCTATTTGAGTAAAAGCTTTTGGTTTTTGATCATTTAGTATGATGTTGGCTGTTGTTTGTCATACATGGCTTTTATCAGATTGAGGTAAAGACTTTCTATTACAATTTTCTGTAGGGTTTTTGTCATGAATGGGTGTTGGACTCTGTCAAATGCTTTTTCTGCATCTGTTAGATGATCCTGTGATATTAGTCCTTGGCTCTGTTGATGGAACTAGAAAGGAAAAGGGTGACATTCCAAGAGATCCTTCAAAAAACCAGAAAATTATTAATATCTCTTTTGAGAATCTTTCTCTTAATAAGAGGAAAAGTAAAGAAATTGACAGATCCCTAGATACATACCAATCATGAAAGCTGAATCAAGATGATATAAAATTTTTAAATAAATATTAGTCAATAAAATTAAAGATATACTTAAGAACTAACCAACAGGGGCTGGGGAGTTGGCGCAGTAGAACAAGTGCTTCCCTGGCAAGCGAAAAGGTCTGAGTTCAATTTCAATTTCCAATTCAGCCAAAAAAAAGAGAACCTACCAACAAAGAAAAGCCCAGGTTCAGATAGATTTACTGCTGAAAGCTACAAAAATATTTAGAGACAGTATGATGCCACTATTCTTCTACTTCTTTAATGCAATAGAAAAGGAGTAGTCCCAAGCCCATACCTGGAAGCAAGTATTGCTCTGATAACAAAACTAGAGAGGGATTTAACCAAAACAGAGGACTACAGGTCCCTCCCCCGAATGAGTGCAGATGCAACAATCCTCAGTACGGTACTGGTAAACAGACTGCAACAAGTCATCAAGAAAATTGTGCATCATAACCAAGTAGAATTCATCCCAGCGATGTAGGGATGGTTCAGTATATGCAAATTGGTAAGTGTAATTCATCGTATTTTTATTGCTACACATTTGTTATATGTAATTGTCACATTCATCAGGAGGAACTTGTACCTTTACATGACACATCTTAGCTCTTCTTTTCTCCCATTCTCCTCTCTTTCTGTTAGCTCTTCTTCCCCTCTCCATTTCCACTTTTTCCTGCCATTCCCTTTTTAAAAAATCTCTTTTCCCTTCCTTCCCTTCCTCCTTCCTCTACCCTCCTCCCTTCTCCCTCCTCCCCCTTTTCCTAACCCATCTGAACTTGCTATTTCTACTTCTCAACATCTATTCTCCATTTTGCTTTTTATTTGCTGTTTGAATTTCTCCCACAGGAAAGACAATGCTATATTTATTTATTTTTATTTCAATTAACTTTATTTTATCTAAAGCACTTTATCCAAACTACTATCATGTCTTTCTCTTCAAGAAGAGAACATTAAACTGCTTGTGCTGCATGGTCCGGGCCTTGGTGTGATCCCCAGCACCAAGAAAATACCTAAGGAATGGAGGGAGAGATATGATTGCATAATTAAACTATGGAAGAGTTAATCCTCATTCTTTTTACAGGAAAAAAGAAACTCTTAATTTACTTGTGTTTAACAGGAATTGGAAAATTGAAAATCTGTTGTATATTGTTATGGTTTGTTTCTAGTTGTACCCCCAAAGCCTCATGTAAACTATGGGGCAGATGTGGCTGGAAGAGCAACAGGTGGCCTGAGGGGTGGGGCCAGAGGACCAGGGTGGGGCTTGAGAGGCAGGACCAGAGAGGAGTGAATGGTAAAACTGGCTAGCCTGTGCTTTCTCAGAGAGGTAGAGAGGGTCATCCTGGACATGGCAGCACCCCAGCCTCTCCTCCAGTGTCCTGAAACCTCCAGTAAATGTGAGCTAAATAAACCTTTCCTTCCCTCATTTTGAGTGTTGGGTATTTGTCCCAGTAACGAGAGAAGAGTAACTAAGACAAATATTCACTGAACATTTTATCAAGTGACACTAACAATATCAATATTTAAGTTATCTTTTCCAAAGGTGGCAGGACTCTGACCCTCCCAAAGTTCTTTGGTCGTGCAGGCATGAATGGCACCTCATACCTTTGACTTTCAGTACATCCAGAAAGGTGACGTAAACCTTCTGGGTCCGCACAAACCTGCTAGGAACTGTGCTGATTTATTTCACTTAAAATTATGGTCTCAAGGTGCATCCATTTACCTAACAGTGTCTAGAGTTTATTCTTCCCTGTGGTAGAGTAGTACTTAGCAGCATATAAAAGTACATTTCTGTCATTCATTCATTCATTCATTCATTCATTCATTCATTCATTCACTGATGGTCATATGGGCTGTTTCCAGGATTCAGCAATTATAAATTGTACCGCTGTAAACATGGGTATGCATATACCATTGATATGATGCTTTTAGTTCTTTCAGGAAGGTTGGTAAATATACTTTAGTATTAGCTGTTGTTATCCTAGCTACCATCACAGATAAGACAGATGAAAACAATAGCCAAGAGAAATCAGTGTCCTGTGTGAAAGCATGGTGAGTTGAATAGTATTCCCTAAAATCTCATGCCTACCAGGATCCTCAAAACATGACCTTACTTTTGGAAATCGAGTCTTTGCTGAGATAATCAATTTTGAATGAGGTAGTGGATTAGAATGAATGGATCCTAATCCAATGATTGACCTCCCTACAAGGAGCAGAGAAAATACAGAGACACACAGGAAGGGTGAAATTTGAGTGAGACCTCCACAGACTGGGAAACAACCAAGGCTACCAGAACACCTTCAATGGGTGAGAAAGAATTCTTTCTTAGGATCTTTGGAGGGAGAGTGGGCTGCTGATGCATGGAGCCTGGATTTCTACCCTCCAGAACAGTGAGTAAAGCAACTGGAAGAGCAACAGGTGGCCTGAGGGGTGGGGCCAGAGGACCAGGGTGGGGCTTGAGAGGCAGGACCAGAGAGGAGTGAATGGTAAAACTGAATGGTAAAAATGGATTGGTGTTGTTTGAAGGCATCAGGCTTGTGGCAATCTATTGTGGCAGCCTTACAGCAATAATACAAAAAGTAAGTTCAAATTTCCCATTGTGCATAAAGAAAGGACTCACTTATTTACATGGTACGGGTACATCATAGTCAAGCATGTTTACATTATTATTATTATTATTATTATTATTATTATTAATTTATTTGGTACAGGGTCTCATTTTGCAGCTCGGACTCATAGTAATCCTCCTGTTTCAACCTCCCCAGTGCTGGATTACAAGTGTGCCTCACCATGCCCTGTCTTGATGGCCAGCTTGGCATTCCTGGGCCAGGACCAGCACAGCATGTGGTACCAGGGATTGTACTGGGGTCCTTGCACTTGCCTAGACAGGTGCTTAGATTGCTGAGCTATCTCTACAGCCCAGCAGCTTGACATTATTTAAGGTCACTAAGCCCTCCTGCTGGGACCCCACATGGAACTGCAGGCCCAAGTCTCAGGATAATTTTCCTGGATGACATCACAGCTGACAGAGGCTGTGATGATGCTGCACAGGCCATCTGATGCTGTGCACATCCCCCCGCCCCATCAGCCTCTATGAGTTTCTGGATGGATCTTTGTTCTAATTGTCCATTGATAATCTGGGTTCATTTCCACATCTGCTCCGAGCTTGACTATAATTATGATTGATTCAAGAAGTAAATGGCCTAATGTTGCCCTCACAGCCTTATTATTGCAGATATAATAACCACCAGGCTGAGCTTGCTGCCACTGGGGCTGGTAATGGACTGTAATTTGCCAGTGGTTTTGTGCTTCTTTATTCTCATACAAAGATCTATTCCCATACTGGAGAGTAATTCATAATTATTTTTCTTTGCAGTCATGGGAAAAGCTCAGATTTAATTGTGTGTTGAAAGACAGTTCTACCTAGGAGCCACTGAGGGAGGCTCTGGGCAGGGCTAAGACAGAGCTCACCAATCCAGCTGATTAACTTGCAGAAGAGTCCACTGAGGCAGAGTAGTAATGTGACTTACCTAAGGCCACATGACAGTTCAGCTAGCTCTTTGTGAGCTCCAGCCTAGCTTGTTTCTTTGCTTCCTGCTCTGAATGTTCAGGATTCAGTGCTCCCAGCAGTCCTTTGAACCTTGATCCCTGACTTCTACTTATTTATAACAATGGTCAGAATTATTTTGCATTAAAAAGGCCAAGTTGTCCCTTATCCATGGGATTTGGCTCTAGGACACCCCTTGTCCCCGCTATCAAAACGCCCAGATGCTCAAGGAATTATTTTTGTTTTTGCCTAAAAAGGTGTAAAATTTGTTCAGAACCACCACACATCTTCCTATATACTCTATATCATCTCTAGATGAATTCTGGTACCTGGCACAATGCAAATGGTGTGCAAACAGCTGTTATACTATGTTATTTAAACAATACTGAAAAGTAAAGGTCAGTACATGTTCAATAGAGAGTGAATTATTTTCCATTTTTTTTTTTACCACAATTGGTTCAATTGGTGGATGTGGAAACCATGGACAAGGATGCTGACTGTATATTTGTTGTTTCTATTTTATTTTATTTTTCTCAATTTT
>NW_004524599.1:12444433-12465355 GCF_000260255.1 Octodon degus
CTCAATAAATAGAATGATTTGTTCTAGTGGTGTTTGTAAATAGGATATCAAGTCTGCATCTTGTACAGCATTTAACCACTAAGAAGAATGTATGCAGTGTATTAGTTATTGAAACTGTCCTAGCGATTTGATTTGAAACTGTCTCATTGCTATTTGTTTATTAATAAAATTATGAAAAAAAAATTAAAAAAAAGAAAGTGATCCTCTGTGAGTCACTGATCCCTACTGAGGCCTGTAATGGTGGGTGAAGCCAGAAAGCCTCAAAGGACAAGACAAGATCACAGCCAAGGACACCTGGAGCCAACCTCAACTAGATAAAGACTGAGCCTCAGGCTTCTCACTCCTGAGTGGATTAGCTTAATGCCTTACTTGGAGAAGTCCTCCAGTGGTTCTGCCTTTCTTGAGCATTCTGCTCCCCTCTTCTGACAATTCCATCAATATGGACCACACAGAAAAGGTCTTTGTCTTAGGCCAGAGAGAATCCTGTGAGAGGGTTTTGATTTCTTAGAGCCCTGAAATCATTCCATTTGCCTCTTTAATTTAGCCTTCACTGTATACTCCTTGGGCAGACTGAATAACTGATCAGCCTACAATAACTAAAGGGTGTTATTATCCTGATAATAGAGAACACATTCATATAATGTTTGCTCTAGCACATCATTGTGATTGTTTCATTTCATTGTTTCTATTAATTTTTCTATGCTTAATTTATAAGTAAAATTTTGTTATATATATATATATATGTATGTATGTATATATATGAAAAGCAGCATATATGAGTTCTATACCACCCACAATTTTTCAGTGTCCACTGGGAGTTCTAGAAGAAAATCCCTGCTAATAAAGTGTAACTATTGCTCTCAACAGAGTAATATTTATCATTTTTGTTTATTTATTTTTATCTTTGCCCCCAGTGAGCAGCCAAGAAGCAACCTCTTCAAGGAAAATATCAGGAATTTTTTTTTTGTTTTTGTTTTTCAAGTAAGAGGGAAGGAGACAGTAAGATTCTTTGTCTTAGAACAGTAGATAAATCAAGTGGGACATCCAGGAACAGCTGTTCTTGATTTCTATGATAAAAATCCTGGGGCACAACAACTCTAAGCCAGGGCAAATCTATCATTCCCATGATGCTGTATTCTTTTCTTACAGCAAATATGAAGGGAGCCCAAACTGTTGTCAATAATTAGGATTTCCTGACCAAATAGCCAGCGGCAGGCAAGTATGACATGACCATGAACTCCTATGTGCAAGAGATTAGAGATGATTGTGTATGGAGTCTTGGTGCTAAACTCTGACTCTCCTTAAAAATCTCAGCTTTCAAAGGCTACCTCAGAGGCTGGGCTGAGGAAAGTTAGAGAAAGTGAGCTGAAACCAAGCAAACATGGCCCTCGAAGCAGTTGAGCCCTATTGCAAATTAATGTTCTGATGCTTCCTACCACAGCTACAAAACTTTGAACAAATCTTTTGGCCTTGACCTCCCTGGGTCTGAATTCTACTATGTTAAAGGATGTAAAGCAGCCAACTTACTGAGATTTTTATCAGTCTAAAAGGAAATGAATGTAAGCCAGAGGTGGCTGATAAATAACAGTAGTTATTATTATTATCAATGAAACAATAGATAATCTACTACCTTATCATGTAGTCTTCATTATCTTCCTGATAAAACAGAAGTAATAATCATTATGCTTACATTGCAATATTATTATGATGATTATTGAAAAATATGTTCCTATCTCTTCCAAGTTGTAAAGTCACCTTGGCTTCCATTGTCTCCTTGAGGGCCTGGTCCTGTCTGACTACACTCCCTATAGGCCAGACTTCAAGACCAAAGAGGAAACAAATTTAGCTACATACTTTCCTAGGGATGGGCATCAGGGATTGATATTCTAAATAGCTATCAATCACCTTGAAAGAGCCCAAATGAGTCACTAACCCAACTTCCAATAGGAAGAGACCTTGCTCTGTACTCATGCCTGCTTGCTACTTGACTCACTTTCCCATCTGATATTGGATTTAATCAATTTCACCTGAGCAATGGTGCTTATAACCTCATTGGTTGACCAGAGTTTTGTCCCACCTCATGCCAACCTAAGTGAATTCCCATTTTCTCCACCACCTTAGACCTACCTCACCACATGGTGTTCCTCTATAAAAGTCCCTGGAAGGGACAGCTTCCTGGGGCTCACCCACTCAGGGCCCCCTTCTGTCCCTCTCTTTGACAGAAGCTTTCTTCCCCCCAGTAAATATATTCTGCTCATAAAAAAATATGTTAAAGTATTGAGTCATCTGTGTAGTATTATAAGACAGCTGGGATGAGGGAAGAGAGATGATTACTCCTGGAGAGAGGGAAGTGCGTGGCTCCTTTGAAGTCTGGGGCCTGGGGCTCCCTTCCGTGCCTCTCCACTGCCTTCTGTCTTCAATTTGCTTAACCCACTGGCTTAGGTTTTGCATTCCCATCACTGTGCCCTGAAAGTGAAAATTACTCAAATGTTTAGTGTGACAAATCACACATGTCAGGATTTAATACATCCCATGGAGACAGTTTGGCATAATCAATGACTATTTCCCAACAAAGGGTGTGGCTCCTGCAGTTGGCCTCCCAGGCAAAGCCCTAATCATTGCAATCAATGAACTCTACTGAGAAAGAGGGAGTAGGTGGGTTTTTTTCAGGCTTAATCCAAACCTCCAACTCAAGGACAACTGACCTTGGGCATCCTGCTGGTTACAGATCCATCTGGGAGGGCTTGAAGTGTCAGAAAGCAACTGTACTTTAGTTTCAGGGTGCAGCCTACTCACTAGATAAACACAATGCATCCCTTCTCTTAAAAGTTCACTTTCTGCAACCATCATCAGGTATGGATGGGATTAAGGGCCAGGCAGAAGTGAGGGTAATTAGTGTTTGTATAACTACATTTGCTTAATGATGTGATTTTGAGCTGCTAATGGATCTTGCATACATTTGGATTTTTCATTCTGCTATACATTGTTAGTAAGTGGTAGCAGAAGATGATTCAGCAATGTTGTTGTTGACTCAGGAAAATGCAAGGAGTGAGGTGATGGTACATCACAAGAGCTTCTCTGATGATTCTCTTACTCACAGAGATCTGAGTTCATGGATCTACTAGACTTGAGAGTCATGCAGAAAATGTCTACTGAGAGCTTGGCATGTGGTTACTTATTGCCAGTGGCTACAGACTTCCTGGGGTTTAGAATAAAGAGAAAGGAATAGACAGCAATGCACAGTGATGAGGAAATTAGAACTGAAGGATGTAGCCTCCAATAGATGAGGGGAAAGCCTTGAATTGCTCTTGGGTTTTGGCTTGGGTGACTGTCTAAGGAATTAGAAGTGATGCTTCTTTAAATAGGGAATACAGAAAGAAGGGTATGTTTTCTGGGAGGAGGTGGTCAGGAGTCATCTTCTCTGTGGAGGTTGGTTGTTCTGGAAAGGACTGGTGATCTTTGCCCCTGTGGGTCAGGACATGGAGCCTGGTAGAGGCCATAATGTTGCACATTTCATCCAAAGTTATAGAGCAGGAGACTAGTTGTCAATGATGTTATGTTCTCCTATAGTAAAAGAGTTTAATAATGGAAAGAAAATCTGTCAGTGGCTCACCCATCAGAAGGATAAACTAGAACAGGAATTGAGGGCTAGAGTATGAATCAGCTAGCTATTACCACATAACAGTTTTCCCCAAAGTCTACACCAGCCACTTCTCAATTTCTCTTGAATCCATGGATCAGTGTGGCAGTTCTCCTCATCCAGATAGGATTTGGCTCATCTTGGCTGGCATTGTTTCTGCTTCTGTGTTTTCAGGAAACAGGCTTGGGTGATAGCTTATCTGAGGTGGCTTCAGCCTTACTATCTCTGTACTCCAGAATTTGTTCTCGCAGTAGATGCAGAAACATGTGAAACCTTGTGAGGCTTAGCGTAGACTGGACACACTGTCATTTCCACTACAAAATTGAAATATAATGGTAGGCCCAGGTTCAAAAAGTATGATGTCAACTTCATTTCTTGATTGAAGAAGTTAGAAATCCACTTTGTAAAGAGCATGAAGAGATACGGAGTTAAAGATATAGGCCATGTTTGAGACAATAAAACTTGTATAAAGTTCTGAGATCAAGAAAACCAAGAAAAGTGGGACGACAGAGGTAATACTGATTCTCAATGTGGCTCCCTACCAGGTGCAGTCCGATGTGGGTGATGGGCCAAAAGCTCCTTTACAGAGACTGGAGCCAAATGGACATATGGATAGAAGTGGCATGACACAGGGGCAAAGTTTACATGACTGCAGTAGGAAGATCTGTCTACTTTTGTTCTCCAAACACCTACATTGTAGGGACCTATTGATGTAGGTAAAATGGGACTAAATCCAAACAAAGCAATGCTTCTGTGTGGAGAATTTGTGAATGAGTTTTGAATCATTTTAGAGTTACTGGTTTCAGATCCACATGTGTAAAATATCATATAGTCTCCCTAGTATAAGAACTCAAAAGAAGACATAAAAATAGAAATGTATAACACAATTAAAAGAAAGAAAGAACTTGAGGATTAGACAATGAAGAGAGGGCAAGGAGAAAAGCTAGGAAACACGACGGGGCAAAGCCATACATCTATATGCACAAGATAGGTAAGGCAATGATCTTGAGAATCTTCAGCATGTTATTGAAACTAGCAGTTAATTGGCAGGCTCCCACCCTGACTAACTATATATGCTGATACGTGTGAATGAAGCAATGACACTGAAGAAAGCAATGTGCAATGGTAGGGTCATGCTTTAATGCCTGTCATTCTCGTCTTCTAAATACATACTGCTTGTTATGACGTACCAATTACTGCCATACTGGATCTCAAGTAAATGTTTGTTTAAAAAAAATAAAAGGGTAATAAATGAAAACAAGAGACAAGAAAAATAAATTTCACAGGGTTGTCCTGCTACCATGCTGTATATGGTTAGATTTCTAAATTTCTGTGCAAAAATATGCAACTGTTATTCCTATTTTAAAAAATATTTTTAAATTAAAAAACATTTTTTCTTCATATTCTGTAGGGACTTAAAGTTTAACATATCAATACTTGATGGAAAATACCTGTGCCATATTATGCCTAAGATGTTTGATATTCAGACAGATAGTGAGGTTAAGCTCAACTGCCTATGTTGTAGGGTAATAATAATAAGCTTCTCTTCAGGATGGTTATCAACCGAAGTTTACAGACCAAAAATTAGAGAAAAAGAAGGGCTGCAAAGAAAGCCAATATTTTGGTGCTAGCCTTTCAAGGTCAGTAAAGACTCAGGACATAGGAGAACCTATATTGTAACAACATGTAACTCAGTTGTGTCCCAAACTTTCTGATGAAGGAGATTATGGGGCCACAGAGGAAAGTGATCGATGATGTACAGTGTGCCCAAGGAGAGTCACATGAAGAGAAAACATTCTCTCAGGCTTTCACAGACAGCAAATTGGTCAAGCAATGGCTGTGACTCATCCACATGGCTGGCACTGACAAAGGATCTACACACTGTGGTGCAGGGTTTTAGGATAAATTCTGAGGGGATTTGACTGACCTTATCAGATACAAAAGATACATGTCTTGTTATAGAGGTCTTGCTTTATGTTGGTCTTAACCATCCAGCAGAAAAGTATAAAAATGAAGTATATTGGGGGCTGGGGAGATAGCTCAGTAGAATAAGCACTTGCCTGCCAAGCACAAGGGCCTGAGTTCAATCCCTGGTTCCACCAAAAACAAACAAACAATAAAAAAGTATGAAAAGTAAATCCATATTAATTTGCTGAGCTGTAAAAGGCTCAAGTCAGCAACTTCTGACATTGCCAGTCTTACAGAAAACCAACTACTATTATGGACTACTGGACTATACTGGAATATTTTGCAGAATTCATGCACCTACAATATTTAAGTGATAATGGAATACCCTTCTCTGACAGAACTAAACAAAGGGGATACAAATGAGTGACCATTTTGTATCTGTATATGCAAAATAATTAGGATAGATATACAGCTGCATTCTCTTAATTCAGTGAATAGAGAGATTTGTTTGAATAGTGTTTGTGGACAAGATATCATGTCTTCATCTTGTACAATGAATAACCACTAAGACAACAATATGCAATGTATTAATTATTGAAACTGTGCTAGTATTCGGTTTTGAAACTGTCTCATTGCTATTTGTTTCTCAGTAAAATTATTTTTAAAAAATGCATTGATCTATTAACTAAACAATAGAACATTGAACATAGCAAAGCCTTCAATAGATTTCCATGATTTTGCTCCACTGTTCTGAGTCCATTAAGATAGTTCAAGTCCCGTGGTACCTAACCACCCTAGCCTTTTATTAAGATTACAATTGTTTCTATAAAATATAAATATGTCCAATCTTATATAACTATATCTGTTAATCTGAGCAGCAGGTCTGATGATAAAAACATATCAACTATTATTAATCAGCTATTCTTGTTTTGAAAATCTGTAACATATGTGGCCAGGGAGATGGCTCAGTAGAAGAAGCGCTTCCCTGGCAAGTGCAAGGGCCTGAGTTCAATCCATGGTTCTGAAAAAAAGAAAAAAAAGAAATCTGTAACATATGTATTGTTGTATGTTGCCCTGTTTCTATCTTTGTTTCTGATTTTTGTTCTTGCTTTTGCTTTTACTCTTCAAAATAAAATAAAATTAATTTTTTTAAAAAAGAAAGTCTTTTCTTCTGTCCTAAATGAATTTCCCAGGCATATGATGACTCCAGGACCCATTAGGACACAAAACTGAGATTTCTGAAAGAAACTGAAGTGAAAGAATCACAGTCCCATTGTTTTCCCTTTAGTGAGCCCTACTTATACCTCTGAAGGGCAGGAGTAACTTTTTAAATCATTTACTTTACATTTCAGTTTTTAATCTTTCACTAGTAAGAGTACTAGACAGAGTTCAAGATTTATTGCCTTGTCCAAATATATAGTCAACAGATCAAATGATGCTAGAATCAACCAAAGAGTTTTGTTTCTACGATAAGGATAATAAAAATTTATTACTCTCCATGTTTTTAGCAAAAGGAAATTGAATTCATCTTCATGTCCAAACAAAAGCACTGCTCTGTAATTGAATAAAGTAATATGATGGTTAAAAAAATAGAGCTACTGGTTTCAACAGGGAGAGGTCGGCAGTTGGCAGCAAAGCGTGGAAATAAAGCCTCACCTCTCTCACTGTTTAGTGGAGAATCACACACTCCTCATGTGGAGCCAGCAGAAATTTTATCTGCTATTTAGTATCTGGACACTGAACAGCTACGTGTGAATGAGCAAAGTTGTGCATCTCTTAGAAAAACCAAGAGTGTCTAAGGAAGGACTAATAGGAGTGAAGAATTTAAGAACCCAAGAAAGACTTTCATTATTTCCAAATTAACCAGAACTTAGCAGAGTGTTGAGCTGGCCTCTGGTTACCAAATGATATCATCACAAAGATTGTAGAGAGTGTAGGAGTTGAAGGAGATAATCAAATTTTGGGGGAAATCTCATAAGGAAAGGGTCAGGGAAGCGAACAACTAAACTGAAATGAGATAGAATGGAACAGAGTCTAATGCTATGACTTGGGGTTAGAAAATAGCATTCATGATGATAAAATGAGCCCTATGTCCACTAAGGAAAATAAGAGAAGATGGAAAAGTTGCAAGACATAATATTAATATTAGATTTAAATGGATAACTCACTGAATGATTTAAATATCACAGGATTAGCTCTCTAGAAGGAAATGAGCTAGAATAAATATAGTATGTCAGCACTGGTGCATTTGGCAGGCATGTTACCGGTGAGCTGTGTGTAAAGGTCCATGAAATTTCTTTCCAAGGTGGTCTTCAATCGATATAACTGCTCTGAGGAGGGTAATCAAAAGCAGATTTAAACAATTGCATGAATTCTTTTCAAGACTCCCAAGATTAAATAAGTACATGTTTGTGGGACCCAGAGGTTGTGGAATTGCTGTGTTTTATGCCTCAGCTCATCATTCTTAGCTTTAATAATGAAGGCTTCCTCTCCGTTTTGAAATCCAACAATCACATTAATGCAACACCAATATTCATTTCAGTCTTGTAGAGCTCTTTGTTCTGCAGGGGAAGAGAACACACTGTGCACTTGAGAACTTGCACATGGATTTTTCTGCTCCCTCCATAACAGTGTTGGTCCCCAAGCCAGCTCATTTGCTGTGAATTTCATTTCCACTCATGCATGACAGTCGGCTTGACATTACACGACTGTGTCAGGTGTGGTGTCATCTAGAGCTCTAGACCCATAGGTCCAACTAAGGTGTCTTAAGTTGCAAGCTCTGAGAGCAAACTTTAAAGCAAACAGGAAAGGTGGCTGTACTTCCTCATTTATAAAACAAGCCGGAGCCTGCATTTGTCAGAATTAGAGGGAAAAGTCATGCAGGCCAACAAGAAAACTAGAAAAGGATGAATGCTCTTAAGCTGAGATGTGTCAAGCGTGAGATCGCAGCCACAGCTCAGGCCCTAGGAGACTGGGGATGAATCAGATCAACAGAGGCAAAGGAAATCAAATGCCGTCTACTACCTCCTCAGCTATGTGGGCACAGGAGTTTTAATATTAAGGAAGCTATGAACAAACAGCTTGATCTCCTAAAATGAAGAGGAAAAGCCCTGGTGACCATGGGCCAGCCTGCATGATGAGATTGCAAATAACCTTAAACTACCAAATATGCCCCAAGTATGAGGCAGAGATTGCTAGGGTGTCTGAAGTGCGTGACTCATCAGCTAGCGAAAACTGTTTACGGCTGACCCGGTACTAAACGTTTATCACCCAGAGCAGTGAAATTTGCACCAGTCCCTCCAGGCAAAGCAGCAGCTTTTCTCTTTGATTAGAAGAAAAAAAAATTACAAGGCAACACATTTCCTCCTTCTGTCTCATACTTGGGGCATATTTGGTAGTTTAAGGTTATTTGCAAGGGCTGAGTGAGGCAGAGATGACTTCTGTTCGACATCATCTGCTTTAAGGTCTGTATGTGGGAGGGAGCGGTGGTGGAGACAAGTTGGAAGTCCGATCTGTTGAATGGGTAAGCTTCCCCTCTGTGTAGTCACTTCTGAGCCTGTGGTGCCTACCCAGAAGCACCTGCAGAGAGGGGCTCAGCTGTGGCCGATTGATGTGGGTGGCTGGCAGGTGATACATTGTTATTACTGGGTGAGCAAAGGAATATCTCATGCAAGCATTAAAAAATATGCTCAGAGCTGGTGGTTTGAATTTTCATTTTCCTATGAGTTATAGACTTTTATCTACAAAAGGATCTAAAAAAGCTTAAGTCATTTGCTGATAGTATAGCTAGAAAGGAGTAGAGATAGAATTTTTAAAGAAGACTTTCTTAATTCTCTGATCCTTATTCTATACCCTAGCTAACAGAAAGCTTGAAAGAGGCAAGGTAAGGATGCTAAACCAGCAGGTGTCCAGAGGCAAAGCTCACATGATGTAAAGGTAGCATAGAAATAAGGAGAAACTTGGTGTCCTCTGCTACTTTTTCCACCTTCTAAGCATTGCATATTGAGCTGAGTACCTTCCTTTTTAGATTGGCATCTTTTGCAAGGATCTTTCACTGCATGATTTTTATTGAGCATCTATTTTATGCCAAGCCTTGACCTTATCTGTGAGGCAAAATCTCTGCCCTCATGGGGCATTGACTTAGGGCTGGTAGGGAGTCAAGAGTCATACAGACTCGTAGCCTGATTTTGGCTTAAATCTGGTTGTTGGTGCCTTCTTTAACAAGTTATGTTAAGTTGCAATCACAAAGCCATCACAAGTGTGAGTTTAAACTTCCACTTTTCCTCACATTTATCTGTAGTGCAGTGTGAGTTATAAATACCAAGCTACTTGTGTCTTGCGAGAACTAAGTAAGGTCGTGGTGTGCTGCATTGAGCTCTGACATACAGTGAACACCCAGTATCTGCTTGCTGAGGTCACCATTTTCACTAGGTGACACTAGGAGCTGGAGCAGCAGGTTCCTCCCGGGAAAGATGGCAAGAAGTGTGACCAAAAGCCAGTGATACTGAGCTCAGTTGCTGACTTGTCTAATATAAGGGCCAGCAGCGAGAAGCCTACTTCGGGTGGGATTGTTAGAGGCACGTCAGAGGCAGATGGGTTTCTGTGAGGCTCTGGGCCCATTGGAGACACAGAGGAAGCAAGGTGCTCTGAATGACATGGAGCTGTGTCCATTTAAGATGCAGTGAGCTTTTTGGGCAGAACATGTATGGTACCCGTAGCAACAGGCTGCCTCTGGGGGGTTAAAGAACAAGTATCCTTCTTGCCTTCAATCACAAAGCCATGAGGCTCTTTTTAATTGCTCGTTTTGAATAAACACATCGTATCTTCTCTTTAGGAAGTATGCAATCTGCCATTATTAGTCACCATGTTGCATGTTACAGTTTAACTACAGCATGTTCCCCTAAAGTCTTATGTGCTTGGAGGATAATGGGACAGTGAGGCAACTACACTCAACTTTGATTCTTTCACTGGGTTCTGGAGCTAAAGATTCTATTAGGAGATGGAGCCTGGCTGGAGGAGGGTCATGGAGGGACCTGGAAGTGTGTGTTCTTGTCCTTGGTGTCACTCTTCTCTCTCTGCTTCTTGGTTGCAAAGGGAGTGAGCCTGTCTCTTCTACCATGTCCTCCTGCTATGTCATTTCTGCCTTGGCTCTAAGCAACATTGATGGAATGTTCTAAAATCGGTGTACGCAAACCAGACCTCCCTTCCCTCACTTGTAGGGATTAGTTATCTTGTCCCAGAAACAAGAAAGTGACTAACAGATTGCACAGCAGACCTCTTGAATGTATTCTTCCCACCTAAAGGAAATTTTATGTCCTCTGACCAACATCTCCCAGCTGCAAAGTTGCCTTTTTGCTGCTGTGGTAAAGCAAGGTAGAATTTCCAGTGGGAGCCTAAATGAGCCGTCCCTTGGTATGGGCTCCCCAGGATCCAGGACTCCTGTTCTCTAGAAGCAGAGTTCAGGACCAAGCTCAGCTGCTCACAGAAGCACACCTTCTCCTCACCAGTGCTGCAGCCCAAATCTAACATCACATGAGCTCCCCAGGTGCCTGCGCCAATGTTCTCAGAAAGCCTCACCCATGGTTGGACTGAGGTAATTGGCTGGTGGCGAAGTTCTCTTATTTTGCTCATGCTCAAGGCTGTTACTGACTACGAGGGCAGGAGGGTGGTGTCCCTTCCCCAGAGCACAGATGGGTAGACTGTCCCTAGCTTAGCTCTTCCTGGCATGACGACAAGAGAGGAGACATATGCTTCCTCTTGCTGGTCATTGCATCTATTTCTCCCTTGTTCCTTCCCCCTTCTCACATATGCTGGTGGTATCTGCCTTTACATGAACCCCATTACTTTTCACAAAATCAGTATTTGTACAATAAAGGTTGTGTGGTTTGGATATTGCATACATTGAATGTTTGGCCCCCAGGGTGCTACTGTTGGGAGGTGGTAGGACCTTTGAGAAGTGGAGGCAAATGGAAGCTCCTTAGGTCCTGGGGGGCATGTCCTTGAAGTTGTAGGCTCTCATCTCTTTTCCTTGCTCTTTTGCAATCTGGGCAAGAGGTACGTGGTTTTGCAGTAACACAGGCTGATGTGCCATTAATGTGTCTAAAGCACAAGACCAACTCGTCACAGGCTGGAAACTCCAAATGGATGAGGAAAATAAGCATTTTCTCTTCACAAATTGATGATCCCAATTATTTTGTTACAGCAATGGAAAGTTAACCCACAAGTGTCAGAGATTAGGAAAAAGTTCTTAACCTAAGAAGACATTTAAGTTAGCCCTCTGACATTTTAAGTTCGGCATCTCCAGACAACATAGGGTTGAAAATGGTTTGCAGATAACCATGAGAACACAGTGCATTCAGACAAAGAGTAGGAAAGCATTCCAGCTCCACGTTCCAGCTTTAGGAAATGTGGGTTGGTGCCTCAAAAACTTTAACTTGGTCTCAATATCCAGAAAGGTTTCCTGATTCTTACACTGACTCTTTGCATTGGATTTATTTTATCTTCCTACTCTGGATTATTGCCAACACTTTTTTCTTATATATTTTCATTTCTTTCAATTTATTTCATGAGTGTACATTTAATTTCCTTAGTGTATAAGCATCCCAAGGCCAAAATCCATGTCTTATTTATTTTGTATTTCTCCAGAGTAGATATTTAATAACTGGTTATTTCTTTTACCACTGTATTTTTATAGTTAGAATAAAAATATCCCTTTTGAATAGGTCTAAACTAAAAACAAGTATGTTAAAAAATAAAATCAATAATTATATTTCTTTTTACCCATTGAGTCCTAATGCAAAGCTGTTAAAAGTATAAATGCAGGTATGAATTTCTTGTGATTTTTAATATTTTTAGAGAAACAACAAATTCTATGTATTTTGGTTGTTGTCTCCTTGTCTCACGATGTTTCACGAACTAATTCTTTGAATTCTAAGTTGGAGGAGGTTGAAGTGCATTGTGTATAATTCTTATAATACAGGCTTGCAAATATATTCACTCTTCCTGTTGTTGTTTTTAATAGGGAGAGATTTAATTAGAGACAGAGATTAGTGAGAAATGGACATAGTTGTGACAAACTCTTCTCAAGGTTACATAAGAAGGAGGTAACATCTTTTTCTTTTTTTTTTTCTTTTAAATCTTCTGTTGATTTATTTATTTGGTACAGGGTCTCCCTATACATCTCGGACTTGTAGTCATTCTTCTGTTTCAGCCTTCTCAGTCCTGGGGGTACATGCGTGCACCACCAGCCTGATTTCAGTGGTCAGCACAGCCTTGCTCAGAGCTGGTCAGCACAGCCTTGCCCAGAGCATACACTACTAGGGATTGAACCCGGGTCATTGTGCTTGCCTGGCAGGCTGAGCTATCTCCCCAGCCCAAGGAAACATCTTTGACCTCTGGTTAGTGTTCATTAGCCTTTCAAAGTATATTTGGGACTCTCTAGCTTTTATGCTGGTTCTGGGGACAGGTTCACCAAATGTGCTGATACAGTAACGCATATGAGTGAAACAACTCTAGCACTAAGTAATCAAAAATTACACAAATACAAGTGTACACCAGACACTTAAGGAAGCCACATAGACTTTAAATTCACTGCTATAGTTATGATATAATAATTGAGTTAGTAAATTTGAAGGAGTTTAAACAAAATTTTGGAATCAAGTGTAATTAATAGTAATCCAAAGAGCCTGTCCACTTTGAACAGTGAAATTTAACTGAAAAAAATCCCTCCAAACTTAATTTGATTACTTTTTTTGCATCCACTAGTTTTCAGTATCTAAATTATCACTTTTTACACAGAAATGTAGCTCTCTTGTGGTGAGAAGATGGTGTTGAACCACTAGGAGATCCAGAGAGGGACAGGGAGAAAGTGGAAGGAAAAAGGGAGGGGAGGGGGGAAGAGTTTGAGGAGGGACAGGCATCTGAAAAGGGCATTTGGGGAAGCAAAAGAGCAGAGAGAAAAGAGAGGGGAGAAAGGCAGCCTGGGAAATTTCTTTTAAGCTTGTAGGAATTGGGCAATTGCTCTAAAAGTGGTTCTGGACAGCATAACAAGTATTTTTGTTACTTAACTAAACGCAGATTGCTTTTGTTTTTATGAATGAAGTCCATCATCCCTTCCTGAGCAACCTCTCAGCAGATGTGTAGAATGGGTCCCTCCACAGCAGATGCTGCAACTGGCCCACCCATAACTCTTAGGTTCTTTTGATTTTTTTTTCTTGCACAGTGATAAGAAAAGTTCCTTAGACCTTGTTCACTCCTAGCTGTCAGCATGGGTAACCGTCTTCATAGAAGACAACCACTTAGACCAATAGCATCTGTAACTTCAACTCCTGCACATACTCTGAAAGGCAGAAGGGCCTGGGCCATGCACACACCAGTTCTTCCCCCAGGGGTCTGCCCTTTGCCCCTGGCTGATGGATGAAGCTCCAGAAATACTCCTTCTCTCTTGCCCCCTGAGGTGTGACTGCAGTGCCTCTAAATTGAATCAATGTGCCCCATGTGAGCCATCTTCTTTTCCTTCCTTTATCTATCTCCATTTATCTACTGATGTCCCTAAACCAACTTCCTAATAAACCTCATGAAACCTCCTCTCAGGTCAGCTTCTGGAATCTTGACGGCAGACACCACCCACATAACCTAAGCATCTGAATCATTACAATGACCACTGAAGAGGTGTTTCATTGTTTCATCCCCAGCGATGACCCAGCAGAGTGGCGGATTCATTCCACACACAGATCTCTAAGTATAATGATAAAGGACATTCCCACACTACACAGTTGCCTTCTGCCACCCTTTCTTCTTAATGCCCTTTCTTCCTTATTTCATGGGTCCTGGAACTGCAAAGCATCTATGGAGACCCGGAGGGACCACATCTCTGGAGACTTCTGATTCCCCGTCCCCTCCAAGGCTCTGTGGAGGTTGCTGGATCTCCGCGTCATCTGGAAGTGTGACAGGCACTTTTCCTCAGAGTGGGTTGTGCTTGGAGGTGGGTTCCATTTTAGCACCCCTCCCATCAACCACTGTGTGCTGGTGTCACCCCAGGGGTGGGTTGGAAGCCATAAGAAGCAGAAGGCAGACATCTTCACCCTCAGCCTGTGGCTTGAATAGACATTTGTCACCCAAACTAAGAGCTGTCAGAACTGAAGTGGGGGTGTGTGAACTTAAAATAGCACCTGGGCTTTTCTAAGTTTGAGAGAAGCAGCTGGGGTGGTGTTTTCTGTTTCCTCCTGATTCCATAATTTCTCTCTGAAGCCACTGTGGTTCACCATATTCAGTGAATCAGTTCTTCAGAGTCTAGTTTAGAAGGTCCATTTTGTTCTTATTCACAAATACTGTGAAAAATGGGTGTACTCATTTCCTCTCCTATTTGTATAAAAAGAGAATAGGTAACTGTTCCCATTCTGAAAGTTGAAATTGGAAATGCTAAAGACTATGTCTTCAGTAAGCTCACAGCACATGAATTCAGGCTGGGAAAAGCTGTACTGATGAGGCACGCAGTAGACAGTAGATATCCTGATTGTTCTGTGGCAGATGCCACCAAGAGACCAAGTTAGAGGCATGTGACAAAGACAATGGGGCTCCTCTGTGAAAACCATGTATTGAGCATTTGTTGAGCACTTACTGTGTGTTCAATTAAAAAAATAGGTGGTGGTGAGGCTATACTATAAGGACTTTCTTGCTCTTCAGGAATTAGGTTACCTGTCAAAAAATAGTAATTCTCCAGACACCTTATTGTGCATAAAGGTAAAAAGAAATCTTCCCTGGATGAAGAATGTGAGCATTTTGTGTACATTGCTGTGCACTTGAAGGAAGCCATCATGCGGCTGGGGGTGCTGCCCATGTCAGTGGTCAGCTGCCTCTTTCTCATCCTGGTTGCAGAAAAATTGCAGTGACTCATGATTTCATGGGAGCTATTGCTCATTGCTCCCTTTATACCTCTGATTTCCCAAAAGCCTAGAGTAGGAAAATGAGCTTCAGAATATCTAAACTTATTTGGGTAATAAATGAATGAAAGTAAGCATTTCTGAGAGGGTCAGCAGACTGGAACGTGTACCAGAGGAGGATTTCTCCTCTAAGGGCAATTTTTATTAAACGATTGTTATTGCAAAAGTCATCAAGCTTGCTTAAAAACTAAACAGTATAAAGGTAGAATGTAGCCACTAATCCAAGGTTCTGCTTCTCCTGATTATCTTCAGTTCTTTGCACAGAGTCCAGTGGGAGGGGAGGATGCATCTAAAAGACAGAGTCAAGTAAAAATTACTTAACTGATACATTTTTTGCATTTTGCAAAATTTTCTTGGTGCTAAGGAAGGTTAGGGAGAATATCTTGGAGAGCACAGTGAGGTCTCCTTTCCAAAATGAGGGTGTTTGACCTTTACCATTCACTCACATGGGGAGTTTCAAGAAGACCACTCAGAGATCTGAGGCACTCCTGAATGTTTGGACCAACAGCTGAGCCCAACCAGAAAAGTCGGGAAGGTAGATTAGTTGGCCAGAAGCGGAGTGATGGAGAAACTGCCGCTGTTGGGAGCTGGGCTGCTGATGTTTGCAGGTGGTAAGAGTGGGTGTTTGCCATAGATTGAACATAGGCCATGGGTGAGGAAAAAGACCACTGGTGAGGTCCAGAGGTCCATTCCAATCACATCAAGAACCCAGTTCAATGGAAAAGAGGAAAGGTAAGTAGGGTCCAGGGTTAGAAAGGGAACTCCGGTGATCAGTAGGTACAGTGATGTAATTGCTGATATCAGTGTCAGTGAAGAATACAGCAAGGGATGTTTAAAGAACTCAAAAATGTACCCCAGGGCCTGCCAGATAGCTCAGCGGATTGAAGCACCTGCTGGGGGCCTGGGAGATAACTCAGAGTAGCAGCCTTGGTTTGATCCCTGGCATGCCATGCCGTCCCTGCCCCTGGGGCACTCAATTGAGACTGAGTGTGGTGGCATAAGCCTGTAATCCTAGTGCTTTGGAGGCTGAAAATAGAAGCACCATGAGTCTGATCTATGTAGTGAGACCCTGTACTGAAATATATATATATGAAAAAAATGCACCCCAAAGAGAAAATATCTGTTTAATCGCCAGCCAACACCAGTGACCACAGGCACTAGCTCTCTCTGGTATTGATCTTACTGTGCCTGTTTTCTCTTTTCTTTTCCTATGCTCTCATCTTTGAAACTCAAGAATTAAGGAAGTGAATGGAGGAGTGAGAAAGTCCCACATTGCTACCTGCAGCAGAAAGGAGTTGTAGAAAAGGAAGACATCATAAGTTTACATTGAGTTTTGATTTGATTATTAAGTTAAAATCATGTTATAATAACACTAAACAAAATCTTTTATGTGTCTTAAAATGATTGTAGGAGGGCCGGGGAGATGGCTCAGTAGAATAAGTGCTTGCCTGGCAAGCGCAATGGTCTGAGTTCAATCCCCTGTTCCACAAAAAGAAAAAAAAAATGACTGTAGGAATTTTTAAAACTAAATATGACTAGAAAGTTCATGGGCATTGCCTGTATCTACAACCAGGGTCAAAGGAAGTCCAGCTCATCCTATTAAATAAACATCACTGTGCAGAGACCAGGTCTGGTGTCACGCTTATTTAACATAGGAGATTCAGAAAGGCAAATAAAAAGCATAAACACATCCCATGCATCTGGAAATCACAATCTCTCAAAGCAGCTGCTTAAGGATTAAAGATGCATTGGCCTCTACTCTAAGAACAGCATCAACCTTGAGTGACTCTGACAACAGCAATGACGTCACAAAGGACAAATGAATGAACACGTAGGTAATATTCAACAAATGGTTTTTCAATGAGGTATCAACCTGTTAAGCATTCTCATATATTCAGTTGCCTTATCAACAGCAGAAAAAAATTAACAGAAAAATCTTAAAATTTCATTTTCTTAACCAGTGAAAGGTTATTTTCTATCCTATCACCATCTGATTCTAACAGAGGACCTTCCTCCATCATGGAGCTAACAGAAACAGGTTACTTCTCTAAAAGTGAGGTCAGCGCCCCAGGAATATATAAGCATTCCACATGGAGAGCAATTGTCTCTCTGGAAAAACAGGGTTAGAACCCAGTCATATGGTCTCAGTGTAACTGAGAAAGAGCTGTGAAGCTCATGGGAGCGCGTGGGGATCTACAAGCTCCTTGCTATTGCTGCCTGAGTGATTTACCACATGACCAACAATATTTACCAAGTAATGGCTACATCAATTTCAGACTCTTTTTGGTAGGAAAAAATCATTAATTTTAGATTCAGATACATCATGACTGTTCATTGTTTTCAAGGTGTTTGTGATTAGAAAGTTTCTAAGCCTCTTCTTTTTTTGCTTTTCTTACTTAATTATAATAGTATGCTACATGTACTTCTATTGGATTCTTATAAACATTTACTGGGATAGTTACATAGAGTTCTTAATACAGTAATGACATGAATAAATGCTGATTCTCTTTCAGATATTCCCGAAGAGTACTCTTGACAAGGTTATACATTCTGCATATGTATAAAGATTTCAACATAATAGCATCTAGTCTCAAAAAGCAAGGAATTCTTGTGATATCAGTAAAGCAAGTACACAAAGGTTTAAAAAGCGTTGTGAAGGACCCATACAATTGATATGTCAGAGTTTCCATAAAGATTTAAAGGAAGGATTGTCACTTCTGGCTACTCTGTCACTTCCAAAGACTTCTGGGGAGGAGATGTATTTGAGCTTGGTTTGAAGAATGGCAAGAATTTCAAAGAAGAGCAAGAGGATTAGTTTCTCATTGCTGATGACCCTGACACTACAGTTCTTTACCTAATAGATCTCCCTATACACACAGTAGAGTAGGGATGGATATAGAAAATCTCAGGCATGACAGGGTGCAGTAATGATTGCTTCTTTCTAGAATGCAGGCAGTCCCAGCTCTTGTGCACTGAAGGCACAACTTGTACCTTCTTGAAACTCCTATTTTTTCTGCACTTGGCATGTGCCCTGGACTCTCCTGGTTTTCCTTCTTACTCAGTAGCAACATTTCTATCTACTTTGAGGGCTTCCTTTCTGTCTCCTTTCAAATGATGACATTTTTCATCCACAGCCCTGGGCTTTCTTTTCATTCTTTACTTTCTCTCCATATTTCCTCCATTTCCTATATTATTTTTTTAAAAAAATATGTGACTGGCAGGATTGATTCCAAAACCCACTGTGCAAATACAAACCCATGTTTATATTTTGCACTGAAATTACAGCTCAGCTGGTTAGTTGAGATCCTTTCCTCTCGCATTAACAAATATTTTAAGTATTTTTCCTTTGCAAAACTGCCTTTCTCTTGATAATTCAGGAGGCCCCAGGAATATATAAGCATTCCACATGGGGAGCGATTGTCTCTCTGGAAAAACCTTAAGTTCTATTGCTTTCATTGCTGCTTTTGCTCTTTGCTACCGCACATCCTACCAGCTGGGTTGAGGCTGCTGTTAATTCATAGTCCAAGTAGACACCTAGGAGAGGATTTCTTCTCTCAGTGCCAGATGTGGTCAGGGTGCTTTTTTTTTTGTATTTTAGGGAAGGGTCCACAGGGTACTCAGGGTCTCACTACTACATCAGATTCATAGTGATCCACCTGTTTACAGCCTCCCAAGAGCTGGGATTACAGGCATGCACCACTATGCCCAGTCTCGATTGCCATCTTAGCATGTCCCAGGTATGGAGCCAGCACCGCAGGCCTGGGGATTGAACCCCCGGTCCCTGAGTCTGCTTGCAGGTGCTTTAATCTGCTGAGCTATTTGTCCGGCTCTCAGGATGCTTTTGTATCCTTTTATCAGATGCAACCTTTTGGTGCCTCCCAAATCTCCAGGCACCACAGGGCTACCAGGGTGTTCATGCTCAACTTGCAGAATTCTAATGTGACCTCTCTCTTCTTCTTAGCAAAGTATTTGCTCTGACCAGCAAGCACCTTCCCCTCAGCTCTCAGTGAAGGGTCACTGACCTCATCCTCAGTCCCTACAGTTGACACTAAGAGCCTGCTGGAACCCAAATGCAGGAACAAAGAAATCTCATCTGCTTTTGTGTTTCCTTATGTTTTGTGCTGGGTAATGGAATACCTGAGACTGGATAATTTATTTGGTTTATGATTCTGGAGGCTGGGAGGTACAAGAGAATGCAGTTGGCATCTGGCAAGGACTGTGACGGTTGCCACATCCTCCCATGGAAGAGGGAATGGGGTCAGGAAAGGGCAAGAGTGAGTGAGCAAGAGAGGGCAGGACTCAATTTAATAACAAATCCAGTCACGACATAAGGTGACCAACTCAGACCCAGGTGAATGGCATCACTCCACCTGTGAGGACAGAGCACTTTCGACTTAATTGCAGTTTCATGGGACTTCTCTTGTCATCATTGCCCTGGGGATTATATTTCCAGTACAAGAGCTTTGTGGGATACATTGAAATCTCAGTGCTGTTGTTGTCCTTTCCCTCACATAAAGTCTTGATCAGAGGTGGAAGGCACCTTCCATCATTCCCAAGAACAAAGTCAATGTTTGCGACTAGAACAGCAACTGTCAGAAAAATTGTTCTTACCCTGACCCACACTAAAGACATATTTTATAAAAAAAGAGATTCAGAAACAGTTCCAGATTAAGTGAGACTGAAAAGACATGACAGATGAATGCAATATGTGACCTTGGATCTTCTTTAAATACACACACACACACACACACACACACACACACACACTCACACATTATTGGGACAATTGTCAAAAATCCCAATACAGCTGGTAGATGACAATAGTATTATTTAAATGTTAATTTCCTTGTTTCATAACTACGTAGTGGTTATATAATCCTCTTGTTAAAACCAAGAATGCTGACAAGTAAAAGGGCAGTATTTGAAGAGTTGGGAAAATGTGTGTTGGTGTCTGTGTTTATACCTGCACATGAGGAGAGAGAGAAAGACATAGGGAGGGAATACAATAAGACGCTAATTTTAATTTTCAGTGTTAAAGGTAAGAATTTTCTGGGATTTTTTTGCCTTTGTAACAAATTTTTTTTATCTGAAATTATTTCAAAATTATAGCTTTTATATCACCACCCAGTGACAATAGGATGTTATAGTACAGGTTCTCTTATGTCCTGAGTCCTCACTGATCTTGAATGGTTAGGGCAAAAATTTTGGCTATCCTTGTAGCCCTTCTTTTTCTCTAATTTTTGATATGCAAACTTAAGTTGTTAACCCTCCAGAAGAGAAGTTTAATGATATCATTACCCTATAACATAGACAGTTGAGCTTAACCTCAATATCTGTCTGAATATCAAACATCTTCTCCATGACATGGAACAGATATTTTCCATCAAGTATTGATATTTTAAACTTTAAATCTCTACTGAATGAGAAGAAAAA
>NW_004524599.1:12466799-12477114 GCF_000260255.1 Octodon degus
GACAGTCCCACAACATTAATTTTCCTGTCTCCTGCCTTCATTCACCACCCCCTTCTTTTTGAACAATCATCTACCTGAGAGACAGCACAGCAGCAACTGGCATGTCATAACAAGCAGCCCTATTCAGAAGACCAGAATGACAGGCACTCCAAGAATGAACTTACCATTACAGATTGCCATCTTCAGTGCAATTGCTTAGTTCACAGGTGTCAGTATATATAGTTAGTCAGGGCGAGAATCTTTCCAATTAACTGCTAGATTAAAAAATCTTCTGGAGATTCTCAGGATCATTGCCTTGCCCATCTTGTACATTTAACTGTATGGCTTGTCACTGTCATGTTTCCTAGCTCTTTTCCTTTCCCTCTCTTAGTTAGTCCTTGAGTTCTTGCTTTCCTTTTACTTGTATTATACCTTTCTATTGGTATTTCTTCTTTTGAGTTCTTATACTAGGGAAACTATATGATATTTACACATGTGGGTCTGGTTTATTTCACTTATGAGTATATGCTCCAGCATTTACTTCAATATATAGACTTTGAATTTATCATTCTTTATAGCTGAGTAATACTCCATTGTATAAAAATACCACATCTTTTTCAACCATTCCTCAGGTGATGAGCATCTTTGTTGTTTCCAAAATTTGGCTATCACAAATTGTGCTTCTATAAACATAGACACATATATATCACTATGATATGATGTTTTCAGATCCTCTGGAAAAATTCCCAGTAGAGGAATAGCTGGTTTAAAAGGGATTTCCAGTCCCAGTTTTCTAAGGAGTCTCCACACTGATTTCCATAACGGTTAGGAAACTGTTATTCCCACCAGCAGTGGAGAAGGGTTCCTTTTTCCCCACAACCTCTCCAACATTTGTTGTTGGTTGATTTCTTTATGATAGCCATTTTTTCTGAGGTGAGATGATATCTCAATGTTGTTTTAATTTGCATTTCGTGGATGGCTAGTGATGTGGAGCATTTTTTCATATATTTCTTCACTTCTTTAATTTCATCCTCTGAGAAGTGTGTGTTCATCTCAGATGCCCATTTCTAGACTGGGTCTTTAAATTTTGGGGCCCTAGTGTTTTTTAGTTCTTTATAAATTCTAGAGAGCAGACCTTTGTCTGAGTTCTTATTTGCCATAAATGTTTCCAATTTTGTGGGTTGTCTTTTCACTTTGTTGGTAATTTCTTTGGACATGCAAAACTTCTCAGTAAGAGCAGATCTCAGTTGTTAATTCTTTCACCTGTTTCCCATGTGATTTGATTTTTGTTCATGAAATATTTGCCTACCCTTATGTCTTCAAGAGTTCCTCCTAATTTCTCTTACAGGAGACTTATTGTCTCTTTTTTAATGTTTAGATCTTTAATCCATTTTGACTTTAGCTTAGTGCATGGTGATAGACCTGGGTCAAATTTTGGTTTTCAGCATGTAGAGAGCCAGTTTTTCCAGCACCATATGTTAAAGAGGCTGTCTTTCTTCCAGTGAGTATGTTTGGCCCCTTTGTCAAAGATAAGGTGGCTGAGTGTGTTCGTAGGGGCTTCAGTGTCTTCTAATCTATTCCATTGATCCTCAGGTCTATTTTGTTGCCAGTACCATGCTGACTTTATCACAGTAGCCTTGTAGCATAATTTCAAGTCAGGAATTGTAATGCCTCCTGCCTTGTCTTTATTGCCCAGGATTGCCTTTGCTCTTCTAGGTCTTTTCTGGTTCCAAATAAATTTTAGGAATGATTTCTCTAGTTCCGTGAGATATGTTGGTGGTAGCTCGATAGGAATTGTGTTAAATCTGTACAACAATTTTGGGACTACCATCTTCACAGTGTTGGTTCTTCCTATCCAGGATCATGAAATATCTTTCCATTTTCTGAAATCCTGTATGATCTCTTTTTTTAAGAATACTGTAATTTTCCTGGAAAAGATCTTTGAGATATATTAAACTTTAAATCCCTACAGAATGTGAAGAAAAAAATAAAAAATAAAAAACTATTAATAAATAAAATATTTATTATAAATAAATAAAATATTTAATATTTATTAATTTTTAAAGTAAAAAAGCATTAGAAACAATGCAGAATTCCACTAAAAGTGATAGGAATTCAACAATGGTTGTCATATTGCATATTGTTGTCTTATAATTAGTTGTTCAGATTACTATATATAATCCTGTAAGAATGGTCAAAAAGTATGAAAAGTTAAAATGTAGAGAGACAAGAAAATTAAGCATTGACTGCTCCTTTCAGTATACCAACAGATGTTAACAGTATAATTTCCAAGCTATACCAGGTATATATATATATTTTTTTCCTTTTCCTTTCTTTTTTCCTTTCCCTCAACCCAGTTGTTCCTTCCCTTTGAACAGTTTCTTTCCTTTTCACAGTATCCCTTGTGACTTTCAGATCCTCTTTATTCTTTCAGGTTCTTATACTAGGGAAATAATATGATATTTCCACATGCAGGTCTGGTGTATTTTACTTATGAGAATGGTCTCTAGTTGCATCCTTTTACCTATAAAAGCCCCAAGTTTATCTCTTTCATAGCTGAATAATAGTCATTTGGGTAAAAATACATCTTTCTTTACCCATTCCTCAGTTGATGGGCATTTGGATTGTTTCCAAGATTTAGCTATGACAAATTGCACTGCTATAAACGTATATTGATCTGGTATGATGTTTCTTCTGGAAAAATACTCAGGAGGAGAATAGTTGCATTGAATAGGACCTCTAATCCTAGATTTTTGAGGACCCTTCATACTAATTTCCATAGTGATTGTACCAGTCTACACTCCTACCTGCAGTGGAGAAGGGTTCCTTTTCCCCATGGCTCTCCAGCATAAAAAGAATTTAACAAATCAGTTCCCCAAAATTATAAGAATAAAAAAAATGAACATCTGAGATGAATACAGACTTCTCAGACAAAGAAATACAGATGGCAAATAAATACATGAAAAAATGTTCAGTATCATTGGTCCCTTGGGAAATGCAAATTAAAACAACACTGAGATTCCATCTTACCCAAACAAACAACCTGAATTATTCAAATTGCTGGGGCTGGGGAGATGGCTCAGTTGAATAAGCACATGCCTGGCAAGCCCAAGGGCCTGAGTTCAATCCCTGGTTCCCGAAAAAAAAAATCAAATAGCTTCCCAGTTGGTTTACCTATATTCAATGTTTCTCACTTCGATCAGTTATTCCTGGGACAGCCAAAGAGAAATTTTAAAACTTAAAACAATTATTTCACAACTTTTATGATTTTTCCAGTACTGGTAAGAGAGACTAGCACATATATATTAAATTTATATTTCACCAGGAAGAACAGAAAATGAAAAATTGGATTAACAGGATAGAAATTCCTTCTCTGTCATATAGTGGCAATGTTTGGTGTATCCTGGCATTCAAGACCTGGATTCCTTCTGCTTCTTCTGGCATTCAGAGCATACAGCTCTTACTCCTAGCCCACATAGCTGCCTGATCTCTAGGCATACATGGCCTTCCAACTAACTGGCAGGAGGAAATTAATGGAAAACAGTATCGTCTTTAGCAGGACCCTTTAGTTTACTTCAAGTCGCCTACACTTCTAGAGCATTGTTGTACTTGGCTGCAAAGGGAGTGGTATACAGAGATGTTTTATCCAGATGAACAATGCCTAGCTAGAAGGTAGGTATAAATGATCAGCTATTAATAATTATGACCCTGAAAATGGGTGTGGAGGAGTCACTGCTAGTCTCCCTCAGATAGCCCTCCATTGCCTTATTAGAGTTGGTCCAGTTATTTTCCTGAAATAAAATTCTGCCTATTTCCTGGGAAAATTCTTCAGCCCAATAGCAAGGTAATAAGTTGCCTTTTTAGCTTCCTAAGCATCTTATACATAGCATTCACTCAATGATGTAATTATTTATGTAAGTATTTGTTTATATATTGGTATATCACTTTAAAAACATTCCAGCATGATTAGGGAAGCCCACTAAATAGAAATAGGCTGAATCTAATCTGGATCAACCAACTTGAGCTGATTGGTAATCTTAAAGATGGTTGTGATGGTTGATTGTATCAACTTGAATAAACAATACCCAAGTAAACTGGCTCAGCGTAGCTCTGTGTGTAGGAGACCCACCCTAGGGACAATCCTCAGCAGTAGGCTGTAAAAGGAAAATGAAGAAGGAAGGATGGCTTCTGTCTTCTGGGGAGGACTCTGGTCTTCACTTTCACCTTGAACATCGTCTTCTGGCTTTCTGCACAGACTCCTCAGCCTCCAGCCTCGACCTTTCAGCCTTCAGATGCAGACCGAGCTCATGGCACAGACTTGCACCGGACTCCTGGAGAGCTCTGCACAGGGTTTCAGGTCCTGGACTGGATCTGGCGGACCCTTGGTGTGCAGACTCCCCTTTGCACTCTTTCACACTTGATTGTGTGTAGCCATTGTAAGCTGATCTGTAAATTCTTGTGTACTTGTATATCTTGTATTACATCTGTTTCTCTAGTAAATATGGATGGATACAGTGGTAGTCAGCTTTCCATCCCTACTGCAGACACCTGAGGTAATCAATTTATAAAGAGGAAGGGTTTAGAGTTTTCACTTGGGGGTGAGTTGGCCCCATCACTTTTGGGCCTAAGGTGAAGGTACACATCACAGAGTGCAAAGCCACTCACATAGCCACTTGGATGTTGAGAGAGGGCTGGATTCCACCGAGCCCTCCAAGAGCATGCCACCAGTAACCTGAGACTTCCCATTAGGCCACCATTTCCCAAAGGCACTGAGTGGAAACTAAGATTTTAGCACATGGGCCTTTGGAGGACTGACCAGATCCAAACTCTAGCAGTGTACAAATCTGAAGTCATCAAGATTTGTAGGGTGTGAAGTTCTGTCTTAATTACTTTCTTGTCAGTGAGACACAAGACCCCATAGACACAATTTAAAGGAGAAAATTTTTTGATAGGCCTGGTGGCACACACCTGTAATGCTGCCACTTGGGAGGCTGAGTAGGAGTATTGTGAGTTCAAGGGCAGCCTGGGCTACAACGTGAACTCCAAGCCAGCCTGAACTACATAGCAAGACCCTGTCTCAAAAAGACATGAATAGGGGTTGGGGAGATGACTCAGTAGAATAAGCACTTGCCTGTCAAGCGCAGGGCCTGAGTTCAATCCCTGGTTCTGAAAAAAAAAAAAAAAAAAAAAAAAAAAAAAAAAAAACCAACCAAACAAACAAAAAAACCCAAAAACCCTCAAAAAGACATGAATAAATAATAAAGGAGAAAAGTTTTATTTTGGCTCCCAGTTTGTAAGGGTTTCAGTTCACAGTCTTCTGACTGCAAGGCAGGGTGCACAGCAGTAGAGAGCAAAGGAGAAAGAGCTCATGAAATGATGATAGATGAGAGAGGCAGTTGGGGAGAGACAGACAGTTCTAGGCCACGCCCACAGTGACCCATCTCCTCCAATCAGGCTCCACTTCCCAATATCACCTTTAGCTATAAACTCATCTGTGGACTAGTCACATGTCCAGGATTCCATCACCTCCTGAAAGTCCTACCTATGGGCACAGGAAGCTTTGGAGGCCATCTGGATAGAAACCGTAATGGTTTCCTTATTACTTAGGGAATTATTGAAATGGTAGAATTTGTCACAGTCAATATACGTTATTAGTTCTTGACTGAATAAGATAAACGAAGGTAATTGGTAGGCCCACTAGTTTATTCCATTTGTATTCGGGGTTCAGGACACACCCAGACACTACACAAAGTAAACGATCATTTGTTGAGTGAATAAACAATTCACTTAACTTGGCATTTTTACTCTGGCATTACATATTCTTACTGTAAATGTAAAAACCCAACTGAGAGATTAAAAGCAACAGTTTACACTTTGTTGTATGCTTGAATTACTTCACCATCAAGCAGAGTCAGGTGAACGTTTGTATTTTGTCATATATTAACACTTCATTATGATACAATTCCCATCACAGATTCCACTCACTTGATGTGTATGATGCAGTGGATTGTAGCCTACTTCCAGTTCCATGCAACTGGCATCACTGATGTGCAGCGATGGGATTCCAACGTGAAACTCTGGGCTTGTTCGCATTGCTCACACTAACTTATTTTTCTGTAGATTTTCTCACTGTACACACTCCACGTAACCAATGACATTTCATTTAGCACAATATTTCCCAAGGTTGTCTATGTATACCTGTATTGACAGTTCATCCTTTTCTATTTTTTAATTTGGTAGCTGGGATTGAACTGGGGACCTTGAATTTGCCATGCAGGCACTTAAGCCACTAAGCTGTATCCCCAGCCCATACTTCATTCTTTTTAATTGCAAATAGCACCCCATTATTTGGGTATCCCACATTTTATTTGTCTAATCATCTGCTGATGGGCATTTGGGTTGTTTCCACTTTGGGGCTACTGAGACTAACGTGAGGATATCTGTACATAGATTTTGGTGTGGATGCATGTTTGCATTTCTTTGTTATTGTATTAGTTTCCTGCTGTTACTGTTACAAGTCACCACAAATTTGGTGGCTTAAAATGATGTGAATCTCACAGCTTTGGAGTGTTGAAGTCCAAAATGGGATTCACTGGCAGCCAAGATTCGGAGAGGACTGCAATCTGTCAGGAGGTTCTAGGAAGCACTGTCCAACTTCTAGGGCCCCACGGGCTCGGCTTCTGCCAGCAGCCAGCCACAGTGCATGCGCCAGGTTTCCTCACTGGGTCAGGTTCTGTCTCTGAGCTCTGGTTCTGTTTCATGTTTGCAAGTCTCTCTGCACACTGTCTCCTCTGATTCCAACCTTCCTACCTGTCTCACGAGGCTGCTTGTGAGTGTGTTGGGCTCACACAGGCCATCCAGGTTCATCTCCCTGAACTCAGTCACAGGTGTGGAGCTCCTTTTGCCACAGAAGGCGACACAAATGACAGAAGGTGACAGATGAGTATCTTTGAGGATCTCTCCTTCTGTTTCCTACTTGGGCCTAGAAGGAGAACTGCTGGATATGCTAACTCTAAGGTTTTGAGGAACAGCTAAATTGTTTCTAAAAGTGGCTGCACCATTTTACATTCCCACCAGCAGAGAGTAGGTGTTTTCCTTCCTCCACGTTCTTGCCAACCTTAATATTGTATCTTTTTTGACTCAGTCATGGTGGGGGTGTGAACTGGTATAGCTCTGTAGTTTTAATTTGCATCTTCATTATAACTAGCTGTGTTGAGAATCTCTTCACGAGTTTAGCATCCATTCTGACAGATTTTTTGAAAAATATCTAATCAAATTTTTGGCCAACTTCTAATTAGATATGCATCTCAATTGTTGAGTCAGAAGACTTTACATATGTTGGTTAAAATCACTGATTGTATGTACAAAGTTTGATTTTCAAGTATTCTCTCCCCTTTTATGTGGGTTCTTTTCAGTTCTTGACATGTTATTTGCATCAAAATAGACTTAATTTTCATGAGGTTTGCTTGACTATTCATTGTTGATCTTATTTTTGGTGTCACATCGAACAAACCATTGTTTAACCTAGGTTCACAAAGATTTAATCCTATGCTTTCTTCTAAGTTTTAAAGACTTAGTTCTTACATTTAGTTCTATGAGCCATCTTTAGGGTGTGTGTGTGTGTGTGTGTGTGTGTGTGTGTGTGTGTGTTTATTCTTTAGCCTATAGGTATCTAGTTATCCAGCACCACTATTCTTTTCCCATTAAATTGTCTTGACACTCTTGTCAAAAATCAATTGACCATAAAGGCAAGGATTTATTTTTGCCCTCTGCATTCTATCCTAGTCATTTATATGTGTATTCTCAGGCCCATTCCACTCCATCTTGATTATTGCAACATTATAATAAGTTGTGAAATTGGGAAGCGTGTGTCTACCAAATTTTTCAAATTATTTTGGCCATTCTACATTTCTTGTACTTCCATAATGTCAAGGACCAGCTTGTCACTTTCTGCTAAAATCCAGCTGGGATTTTGATAAATAGTGTGATGAATCTGTGCATTAATTTTCTCAGTATTGATGTTTTAATGATAGCTCTGTCCTCTGAGCCATGAAGCTGGGATGTGCTTCCCTTTATATAGATTTTTCACTACTTTCCTTCAACATTTTCATAATTTTTGCTGTACAGAATAAGGCTCACCTTGATTTCATTATGTTTATTTTTAATTGTTCATTCTTTCCATGTTATGAAATAGAATATTTTTCCTTTTTCTTTAAGTTTATTGGTACATTTTAAACATATATAAGTGCATATGCTGATCAATTCCATCTTACGGAATGTGTACCTGGATGTGATTTATGTCAATTCCTCTTTTCTTCCCATTCCCTTGCCCTCCCTTCCACTCATCTTCTCCTTATTTACAAAAGCTTTGCTTCCATTTTATCCTTCTTTTCTCATTTTCTTCCTTCCTTCCTTCCTTCCTTCCTTCCTTCCTTCCTTCCTTCCTCCCCTCCCTTGTTCCACTTTCCAATTAGACATTTTCTTCATCTTTCATGATATCTAGAATGTATTCTGGTCATTATTTACACTTCCAGTTCTAACTCCACAGAAGCAATGTGATGTATATACAAGGGTGCTCAAATTATTTCACTGAAGGGTATGACCTCAAGGTCTTTACATTTATCTGTAAGTGTCTCAAGTCTATCCTTCTTTATGGCTGAGTAGTACTCCAGTGCATAAAAGCTCTATCCATTCATTTTTTAGTGGACATTTAGGATATTTCCAAGATGTCGCTATTGCAAACAGTGCCACTATAAACATGGGTGTGCATATGTTATGGTTTGTGTCTAGATGTCCCCTAAAGCCTCGTGCAGTCATGGGGGTGCACTTTTGAAGTTTGTGATTGGTTCATTGTCCAATGCTAGGATTATGAGTGTGAGTGGTACCTCTGCCCTGGGATGTGCAGCCTGCATAAAGTATAAGGGATGGGAAGAGGCTTGCTCTCTCCTCCTCCTCCTCTTTATAAAAGCTCTTGTTTTTTCTGTCTTCTGACACTATGAACTGTTACCCATGTCACCCTGCCTTAGAATATGGGCTGAAACCTCCACAAACTGTGAGCTAAATAAACTTTTTCATTCCCTAATTGTGGGTATCTTGTATTTTGTCCCAGCAGCAAGAGTAAAGCAACTAAGACAGTATGTATCACTGTGGTATGATGTTTTTGAATTTGGGGTGAAGACAGTAGGAAGGAAAATAGTCGGGGCAAATGGAACCTATAGCCCTAGTTTTTAGGAATCTCCACCTTGATTTCTACAGTGGTTGCATAACCTACACTCCCACTAACAGTTGTGCCTGCATTTGTTATTTGTTGATTTCTTGATAATTTCCATTCCTTCTGGAGTAAGACGGAATCACAGTGTTGTTTAAAATTGCATCTCTTGAATGACTGGTGATGTTGGACAGTCTCGCGTGCACTTATTTACTATTTCTATGTCTTTGGGAACTGTTTGTGCATTTTCTGATGCCTATTTTTGGATTGGGTCTTTAAACTTGGGGAGTATGACTTATTTGAGTTCTTTTTATATGCTAGATATTACTCCTTCATCTGAGGAACAGGTGGAAACTTTTTTCCCTGTCTGTGGGCTCCCTCTTTCCACTCTTGGTGGTTTCTTTATCCCAGCAAGAAGTTTTTTTAATAATATGAGATGCCAGTTGTTGATTCATTGTAATATTTCCCTTGGAGTTTGTGCTTTGTCCATAAAGACTTTTCCTCCACTTATGTTTTCAAAAAGTTCTACTTATTCTATGTTCTAGTGGATTCAGTGTTTCTGTTTTAATATGTAGATCTCTAGTCAGTTTTGATATTAGTTTAATGCATGGAGAGAGAAATGTGTCTAGTTTTAGTCTTTGACATGTGAAAAACCAGCCTTTCTTACATAATTTATTAAAGATTGCATTTTCTTCCAGTGAGGGTGTTTAGCTCCTTTATCAAGGCGAGGTGGCTGAGAGCGCTTGCACTTACTCGTGCATCTTCTAATCTGCTCCACCGATCCTTGGGTCTGTTGTTTTGCCATCACCATGCTTACCACACTCTTATCATGGCAGCTTTGTAGTGTAATTTCAAGCAAGGGAATGTGACCCATCTGACGACTTACTGTGCAAAATTGGTTTTTCTATTTTAGGCCTCTTTTAGTTCCAAATGCATTTTTGGACTGTTTTCTCTAATTCTGCATGGTATGTTATTAGTATTTTGATTGGGATTGCATTAAATATGTGTAACAATTTTGGGAATATGGTAAGTTTTACTATATTGGTTTTTGCTACCCAAGAGCAAAGGATATCTTTGCATTTTCTTTCTTTCTTTCTTTCTTTCTTTCTTTCTTTCTTTCTTTCTTTC